>NC_069506.1:121254154-121296093 GCF_027579735.1 Bombina bombina
GAAGGTAAGCATCCTTCAGATCTATAGTGGTCATGAACTGTCCTCCTGAACTAAGGGAAGGATGGACCTTATCTTCGCCATCTTGAACGAGTGGACAGATAGGAATTTAAGCACTTTAGGTCAAGAATTGTGCGGAAAGTTGCCTCCTTCTTTGGGACCACAAAAAACAGAATTTATGTTTACCTGATAAATTACTTTCTCCAACGGTGTGTCCGGTCCACGGCGTCATCCTTACTTGTGGGATATTCTCTTCCACAACAGGAAATGGCAAAGAGCCCAGCAAAGCTGGTCACATGATCCCTCCTAGGCTCCGCCTTCCCCAGTCATTCCACCGACGTAAAGGAGGAATATTTGCATAGGAGAAATCATATGATACCGTGGTGACTGTAGTTAAAGAAAATAAATTATCAGACCTGATTAAAAAACCAGGGCGGGCCGTGGACCGGACACACCGTTGGAGAAAGTAATTTATCAGGTAAACATAAATTCTGTTTTCTCCAACATAGGTGTGTCCGGTCCACGGCGTCATCCTTACTTGTGGGAACCAATACCAAAGCTTTAGGACACGGATGATGGGAGGGAGCAAATCAGGTCACCTAGATGGAAGGCACCACGGCTTGCAAAACCTTTCTCCCAAAAATAGCCTCAGAAGAAGCAAAAGTATCAAATTTGTAAAATTTAGTAAAAGTGTGCAGTGAAGACCAAGTCGCTGCCTTACATATCTGATCAACAGAAGCCTCGTTCTTGAAGGCCCATGTGGAAGCCACGGCCCTAGTGGAATGAGCTGTGATTCTTTCAGGAGGCTGCCGTCCGGCAGTCTCATAAGCCAATCTGATGATGCTTTTAAGCCAAAAAGAGAGAGAGGTAGAAGTTGCTTTTTGACCTCTCCTTTTACCAGAATAAACAACAAACAAGGAAGATGTTTGTCTGAAATCCTTTGTAGCATCTAAATAGAATTTTAGAGCACGAACTACATCCAAATTGTGCAACAAACGTTCCTTCTTTGAAACTGGATTCGGACACAAAGAAGGCACGACTATCTCCTGGTTAATGTTTTTGTTAGAAACAACTTTCGGAAGAAAACCAGGTTTAGTACGCAAAACCACCTTATCTGCATGGAACACCAGATAAGGAGGAGAACACTGCAGAGCAGATAACTCTGAAACTCTTCTAGCAGAAGAAATTGCAACCAAAAACAAAACTTTCCAAGATAATAACTTAATATCTACGGAATGTAAGGGTTCAAACGGAACCCCCTGAAGAACTGAAAGAACTAAATTGAGACTCCAAGGAGGAGTCAAAGGTTTGTAAACAGGCTTGATTCTAACCAGAGCCTGAACAAAAGCTTGAACATCTGGCACAGCCGCCAGCTTTTTGTGAAGTAAAACAGATAAAGCAGAAATCTGTCCCTTCAAAGAACTTGCAGATAATCCTTTCTCCAAACCTTCTTGAAGAAAGGATAGAATCTTAGGAATTTTTATCTTGTTCCATGGGAATCCTTTAGATTCACACCAACAGATATATTTTTTCCATATTTTATGGTAGATTTTTCTAGTTACAGGCTTTCTGGCCTGAACAAGAGTATCAATGACAGAATCTGAGAACCCTCGCTTTGATAAAATCAAGCGTTCAATCTCCAAGCAGTCAGTTGGAGTGAGGCCAGATTCGGATGTTCGAACGGACCTTGAACAAGAAGGTCCTGTCTCAAAGGTAGCTTCCATGGTGGAGCCGATGACATATTCACCAGGTCTGTATACCAAGTCCTGCGTGGCCACGCAGGAGCTATCAAAATCACCGATGCCCTCTCCTGATTGATCCTGGCTACCAGCCTGGGGATGAGAGGAAACGGTGGGAATACATAAGCTAGGTTGAAGGTCCAAGGTGCTACTAGTGCATCTACTAGAGTCGCCTTGGGATCCCTGGATCTGGACCCGTAGCAAGGAACCTTGAAGTTCTGACGAGAGGCCATCAGATCCATGTCTGGAATGCCCCACAATTGAGTAATTTGGGCAAAGATTTCCGGATGGAGTTCCCACTCCCCCGGATGGAAGGTCTGACGACTCAGAAAATCCGCTTCCCAATTTTCCACTCCTGGGATGTGGATTGCAGACAAGTGGCAGGAGTGAGTCTCCGCCCATTGAATGATTTTGGTCACTTCTTCCATCGCCAGGGAACTCCTTGTTCCCCCCTGATGGTTGATATACGCAACAGTCGTCATGTTGTCTGATTGAAACCGTATGAATTTGGCCTTTGCTAGCTGAGGCCAAGCCTTGAGAGCATTGAATATCGCTCTCAGTTCCAGAATATTTATCGGGAGAAGAGATTCTTCCCGAGACCAAAGACCCTGAGCTTTCAGGAGTTCCCAGACCGCGCCCCAGCCCCCCAGACTGGCGTCGGTCGTGACAATGACCCACTCTGGTCTGCGGAAGCTCATCCCCTGTGACAGGTTGTCCAGGGTCAGCCACCAATTGAGTGAATCTCTGGTCCTCTGATCTACTTGTATCGTCGGAGACAAGTCTGTATAATCCCCATTCCACTGACTGAGCATGCACAGTTGTAAGGGTCTCAGATGAATTCGCGCAAAAGGAACTATGTCCATTGCCGCGACCATCAAACCTATTACTTCCATGCACTGCGCTATGGAAGGAAGAGGAACAGAATGAAGTACTTGACAAGAGCTTAGAAGTTTTGATTTTCTGGCCTCTGTCAGAAAAATCCTCATTTCTAAGGAGTCTATTATTGTTCCCAAGAAGGGAACTCTTGTTGACGGAGATAGAGAACTTTTTTCTACGTTCACTTTCCACCCGTGAGATCTGAGAAAGGCCAGGACAATGTCCGTATGAGCCTTTGCTTGTGGTAGGGACGACGCTTGAATCAGTATGTCGTCCAAGTAAGGTACTACTGCAATGCCCCTTGGTCGTAGCACCGCTAGAAGGGACCCTAGTACCTTTGTGAAAATTCTTGGAGCAGTGGCTAATCCGAATGGAAGTGCCACAAACTGGTAATGCTTGTCCAGAAAGGCGAACCTTAGGAACCGATGATGTTCCTTGTGGATAGGAATATGTAGATACGCATCCTTTAAATCCACCGTGGTCATGAATTGACCTTCCTGGATGGAAGGAAGAATTGTCCGAATGGTTTCCATTTTGAACGATGGAACCTTGAGAAAGTTGTTTAGGATCTTGAGATCTAAGATTGGTCTGAATGTTCCCTCTTTTTTGGGAACTATGAACAGATTGGAGTAGAATCCCATCCCTTGTTCTCCTAATGGAACAGGATGAATCACTCCCATTTTTAACAGGTCTTCTACACAATGTAAGAATGCCTGTCTTTTTATGTGGTCTGAAGACAATTGAGACCTGTGGAACCTCCCCCTTGGGGGAAGCTCCTTGAATTCCAGAAGATAACCTTGGGAGACTATTTCTAGCGCCCAAGGATCCAGAACATCTCTTGCCCAAGCCTGAGCGAAGAGAGAAAGTCTGCCCCCCACCAGATCCGGTCCCGGATCGGGGGCCAACATCTCATGCTGTCTTGGTAGCAGTGGCAGGTTTCTTGGCCTGCTTACCTTTGTTCCAGCCTTGCATTGGCCTCCAGGCTGGCTTGGTTTGAGAAGTATTACCCTCTTGCTTAGAGGATGTAGCACTTGGGGCTGGTCCGTTTCTGCGAAAGGGACGAAAATTTGGTTTATTTTTAGCCTTGAAAGACCTATCCTGAGGAAGGGCGTGGCCCTTACCCCCAGTGATATCAGAAATAATCTCTTTCAAGTCAGGGCCAAACAGCGTTTTCCCCTTGAAAGGTATGTTAAGCAATTTGTTCTTGGAAGACGCATCCGCTGACCAAGATTTTAGCCAAAGCACTCTGCGCGCCACAATAGCAAACCCTGAATTTTTCGCCGCTAATCTAGCCAATTGCAAAGTGGCGTCTAAAGTAAAAGAGTTAGCCAATTTGAGAGCATGAATTCTGTCCATAATCTCCTCATAAGAAGAATCTTTATTGAGCGACTTTTCTAGTTCATCGAACCAGAAACACGCTGCTGTAGTGACAGGAACCATGCATGAAATTGGTTGTAGAAGGTAACCTTGCTGAACAAATTTAAACACCAAAAAACTCTAAGCCATCTCCGTGGAGATGTTGCCTGTACAACGGCAAAGAGAATGACTGGGGAAGGCGGAGCCTAGGAGGGATCATGTGACCAGCTTTGCTGGGCTCTTTGCCATTTCCTGTTGGGGAAGAGAATATCCCACAAGTAAGGATGACGCCGTGGACCGGACACACCTATGTTGGAGAAAAGGTTTGAATAGTACCCCAGATCTCTGTAAGGAGGTACCGGGACAATGACTCCTAGGAAGGAGAGATTCCTCACACACCCCAGAAAGGCTTCTCTCTTTTCTGGCCTTGAAGACAGGTTTGATAGGAGGAATCTGCCCCTGGATGGATGAGACTTGAAACCTATTTTGTATCCCTGAGCGATGACCTCCAGGACCCCAGGTCTTGTACGTTCCCAAACCAAACGTCTCAAAAGAGTGACAGTCTACCACCTAACATGATCTAGAGCCAGATAGGGGGCCCCACTTCATGCCAACTGTCTTGGCAGACTTCTTGCTCTGCTTGGATTTATTCCAGGACTGAGCCGGTTTCCAAGTCCCCTTAAAAGGGGAGGGAAAGAAGTCTGGACTTAGAAGTCATGTCTGCAGAACAGGACTTCAGCCAGAGTGCCCTATGGGCTTGAACAGAAAAACCTGAAGCCTTAGCATTCAAGCGAATAATTTGCAAATAAAAGAATTAGCCACAATTAAGGCCTTAATTCTATCCTGGATCACATCGAGGGGACCCTCCACCTCGATCAACTCAAATAAGGAGTCGCACCAGTAGGTAGCCGCTCCAGCAACCGCAGCAACAGCAGCTGCCGGTTGAAACAAATATCCCGTATGTTAAAACATCTTTCTTAACAGTTTTTATCTTCTTATCCATTGGCACTTTAAACGAACTATCCTCAAGCGGGATTGTAGTGCGTTTAGCAAGCGTGGAGATAGCGCCATTCACCTTGGGATGGAACCCCACAACTCCAATTGAGAGTCTGGGACCGGGAACAATTTCTTAAAGGAAGAAGGGGAAAATGAAGAACCAATCCTTTCCGATTCATTCTTAATAATGTTTGCCATCTTTATGGGACCTGGGAAAGTTTGTGGTACAACCCTGTCCTCGTAGACCTTATCTAATTTAGGAATCAAAGGTTTCTTAGGCAATTTAGGAATCAAAGGTTTCTTTGGCAATTTGGGCTCTGGAACCTCTAACATAACAAACTTCCTTCAACAGAAAGCGTAAATGCTCAATCCTAAATCTAAAGTCAGGTTTAGAGGCAGCAGATTCCGACCCAGAAAGAGCTCCCTCTGAAGTATCAGAGGCGCCTTCATCATCGGATAATCTTGTATCAGATAAATCCAATAAGCTAGTAGATGACCCCTGGGAAGGATAGCAATATTTAACCTTGCACTTAGCAGGGCAAGGTTAAGCATTAAAGGCAGCAGACACTGCCATTTGCAACTGCTCAGTAAAGTCTGGTGGTAAAAACCCCCCTCCAGATTGAGGATTAGGAGTGCTACGGAAAGCTGCATGTGTATTAGGAGATGACTGTAGGGTGCGCACCTTAGGGGACGGAGACTCCTCAGAGGTAGACTGCTCAGTGGTATCAAACATATTAGCCTTCTTTGACATGATTACTTTATCAAGGCATGTGGAACATAGTTGAACGGATGGGTATACCGCGGCCTCCTCACAATATAGACAGGTATTAGACTTAGGTAAAGAGGGAGTACCCTCTAACGCATCAGAATCCTCCATAGCTTGCCCTTCAAAGCAGACTATTGAATAATAAGAAAAAAACGTCACCTTTATACCCCCAATGGCTGGGGCACTCACCACCTCCTATGACCCAGGCCAAACAGAGAAACCGCTTCTCCGGTAAACCGCAAGATCAGGAAAGAGGAAATAAGTGTGACCACACCCGGTCACATGGTGCGCAATGCAGGACCGCCCCTGCTATAATAGCAAAAAAGCGTGCCAAGCCTTTCAGGCTGCGCAGCTCCCAAAACAAAAGTAAAAATCCCTGTACGTTCCAACATCTGCCTGAGCCTCATCTCACACATGCCGCAGCATAATCAAATAAACTTATGTGATTAATCTCCACTGTTCAATAATCCCCCTCTGGAGATATTAACCCTTGATTCCATACAGATAAAAGGAGCTACACTGTGACCCTGTCTTCTTGCGTTATGTGTAAAAAAAATTAAACAATCTTACCGGAATCTATGCCTTGGAACAGAAACACAGCCTTTCAAGTTTCACAGTCTTGTAGCATCACTCTTGACATGGACTTGAGTGATGGAAGCAGGCAGTGAAACTCGTCAACACTGATTGCTTAGGAGCTCTTAAAACGAGTCTGGATGCGGTCACGGAAAGACTCTTCCCTGCATCTCTTGACTCTGACATTTGTCAATGCTCTCACTAAGAGGCTGACAAGACTACTTAAAACTCCAGTCCTATTTCGAAGGGAAGATACCCTTCATAAGGAACTACTCTGAATCTTCTGACACTTCTCTGCCAACCTCCTTTGACGAAAGGCAAAGCATGACTGGGATATGAGGGAAGTAAAGGGGAGTATTTAAGCCTTTGGCTGCAGTGTCTTTGCCTCCTCCTGGTGGCCAGGTTCAGTATTTCCCAAAAGTAAGGAATGATGCCGTGGACTCTCCTCATATTAAGAAGGAAATATAAATCTAGATTTTCAAAATGTTATTAAATTTACAGGCTATAAAATATGCTTTTTGGGTTCTCTGGGGAACATGTGACAAACACCAATGTTCACAAAAGCGGTGTTTAATGTCCTTTTATCTGTATTAGCATGTCATGAACCAAATACCTTACAATAGTCATAATATGCAAGGGTGGTGTAGGTTTTTATAATCTTAAAGCAAAATGGATGGGATGCATTGATTATATATTATAGCACATCACTTCTAGTTCAATGTTAACATAACATTAATAAAATCTAAAAAAATAAAACAAAACCTTTTTAACAGTGTTTATTTCACATTTAAATCATTTTCTTATTCCACATAACCAGCTATGACGTGGTAAAATCACCCTGAACTCAGTCGCTCTGGAGTATTGACAGGCCCTTCTCTCACAAGATTGGTTGAGCAAGAGAAGGGGCGGGCTTAGCGTGTAGTGTTATTTGAGAAGCTTGTCCGCTAAACTTATAACACATGGAGCCCTGAGGGAGGCTTTAAGAATGCCTGGGATAAGCATAAGGCTACCCTACAAACTAATTAAGCAAAATTATGCTTACCAGATAATTTCCTTTCCTTCTGTACAGGGAGTCCACAGCTGCATTCATTACTTGTAGGAAATACTGAACCTGGCCACCAGGCGGAGGCAAAGACCCCACAGCCAAAGGCTTAAATACCTCCACCACTTGCCTTATCCCCCAGTCATTCTGCCGAGGGAACCAGGAACAGTAGGAGAAATATCAGGGTGAAAAAGGTGCCAGAAGAACAAGATAAAATTTAGGGCCATCCAACAGAGAACACGGGCGGAAACTGTGAAATCTCCCTGTACAGAAGGAAAGGAAATTATCTGGTAAGCATAATTTATGTTCTCCTTCTTAATACAGGGAGAGTCCACAGCTGCATTCGTTACTTGTGGGAAAATTATACCCAAGCTCCAGGGGACACTGAATGCTAACGGGAGGGCAAAAAGAGAGGCGGCCCCCATCCGAGGGCACTACAGCCTGCAAACCATTTCTCCTGAAGGCTGCTTCACCGAAGAAAAAAAAAAACTCAATAACATTTTTAAAGGAATGTAAGGAAGGCGGAATAGTCTGCCCACCAAAAGGAACCCTAGAGGCCTCATCATAGAGGCCCAAGAGGACGCCACTGCTTGAAAAGACTGAGCCGTAAACCTCTGAGGAGGCTAGCGTCCCGCTGAGTCATGACTCAAGCGTATGATATTCTTCTACTAAAAAGATAAAGACTAAGAGCCCTCTGACCCTTACGCTTCTCAGATAGATAAACAGACACAACTGTCTATTCTTACATAGCCTGAAGATAGATCCTTAAGGCACTACTCCATATTAAGTAGAAAACTTTCCTTCGTGAAGAAGGAATAGGAGATAAAAATGTACCCAAAACTTCAGCTGAAAATGCGATATGACACAACCTTAGGAGAAATCCTAAATTAAGTCTGCAGAGCAGCTACTATCGTGGAACACCCAAAAAAGGAGGGACGCAAAGCAAGGCCGTAATTCAGGGAATTCTGCTCGCAGAAGTAAGAAAAAAAGACATAGAAGGATAACAACCTAGAGACAATATCATGCATAGGTACAAAGGGAGCCAGGTGCAAAACTATAAGAGTAGAGTCCAAATCCCAAGAAGGAGCATCAGTACTATACGCCTTCCTGACCACAGTCAAAGTTCTAATAAAAAGATTGTACGTCCAGAAACTCAACGAGCTTCTGGAGCCAGACAAAAACAAAACAAAAAACACAACACTGTCCCAACAAGGAACTTAGCCAAGAGGCCCTCCTCCAGATCATCCTGGAGGAAAAAGTCCTGGCAGGCCCAACAGAGAGCCAGGACAAACAACATACTACCAGGCCGAAGGGGTCCGTCGCACCTGAGATAGATGACAAGGGACCAGCTACGCACTTCAAGGAGAGGACCATAACCTTTTAGAAAAACTGTCTCATCAGCTAAGACTAAGAGACATCTCTCAACCCGTTGCAGAGAACAAAGATTCAAGGAAGTAAAGAGAGAGACCCTCTTCCAGCAGATCCCTGCAACAAGGACAAACTTTATGGAGGCCAAACCACGAAAACAGGAACCACGATTTATGCAGCCTCAATGGAGCAGCCAGAATCACTGACGCCTACCCCTGTTAGATTTGAGCCACCACTCAAGGCAAGAGTGATATGGCAGAAAAAGGGAAAAAACAGAATTTATGTTTACCTGATAAATTACTTTCTCCAACGGTGTGTCCGGTCCACGGCGTCATCCTTACTTGTGGGATATTCTCTTCCCCAACAGGAAATGGCAAAGAGCCCAGCAAAGCTGGTCACATGATCCCTCCTAGGCTCCGCCTACCCCAGTCATTCGACCGACGTTAAGGAGGAATATTTGCATAGGAGAAACCATATGATACCGTGGTGACTGTAGTTAAAGAAAATAAATCATCAGACCTGATTAAAAAACCAGGGCGGGCCGTGGACCGGACACACCGTTGGAGAAAGTAATTTATCAGGTAAACATAAATTCTGTTTTCTCCAACATAGGTGTGTCCGGTCCACGGCGTCATCCTTACTTGTGGGAACCAATACCAAAGCTTTAGGACACGGATGAAGGGAGGGAGCAAATCAGGTCACCTAAATGGAAGGCACCACGGCTTGCAAAACCTTTCTCCCAAAAAATAGCCTCAGAAGAAGCAAAAGTATCAAACTTGTAAAATTTGGTAAAAGTGTGCAGTGAAGACCAAGTCGCTGCCCTACATATCTGATCAACAGAAGCCTCGTTCTTGAAGGCCCATGTGGAAGCCACAGCCCTAGTGGAATGAGCTGTGATTCTTTCAGGAGGCTGCCGTCCGGCAGTCTCGTAAGCCAATCTGATGATGCTTTTAATCCAAAAAGAGAGAGAGGTAGAAGTTGCTTTTTGACCTCTCCTGTTACCAGAATAAACAACAAACAAGGAAGATGTTTGTCTAAAATCCTTTGTAGCATCTAAATAGAATTTTAGAGCGCGAACAACATCCAAATTGTGCAACAAACGTTCCTTCTTCGAAACTGGTTTCGGACCCAAAGAAGGCACGACTATCTCCTGGTTAATGTTTTTGTTAGAAACAACTTTTGGAAGAAAACCAGGTTTAGTACGTAAAACCACCTTATCTGCATGGAACACCAGATAAGGAGGAGAACACTGCAGAGCAGATAATTCTGAAACTCTTCTAGCGGAAGAAATTGCAGCCAAAAACAAAACTTTCCAAGATAATAACTTAATATCAACGGAATGTAAGGGTTCAAACGGAACCCCCTGAAGAACTGAAAGAACTAAGTTGAGACTCCAAGGAGGAGTCAAAGGTTTGTAAACAGGCTTGATTCTAACCAGAGCCTGAACAAAGGCTTGAACATCTGGCACAGCTGCCAGCTCTTTGTGAAGTAACACAGACAAGGCAGAAATCTGTCCCTTCAAGGAACTTGCAGATAATCCTTTCTCCAATCCTTCTTGAAGAAAGGATAGAATCCTAGGAATCTTTACCTTGTCCCAAGGGAATCCTTTAGATTCACACCAACAGATATATTTTTTCCATATTTTGTGGTAAATTTTTCTAGTTACAGGCTTTCTGGCCTGAACAAGAGTATCAATAACAGAATCTGAGAACCCTCGCTTTGATAAGATCAAGCGTTCAATCTCCAAGCAGTCAGCTGGAGTAGGACCAGATTCGGATGTTCGAACGGACCTTGAACAAGAAGGTCTCGTCTCAAAGGTAGCTTCCATGGTGAAGCCGATGACATATTCACCAGATCTGCCTACCAAGTCCTGCGTGGTTACGCAGGAGCTATCAAGATCACCTACGCCCTCTCCTGATTGATCCTGGCTACCAGCCTGGGGATGAGAGGAAACGGCGGGAATACATAAGCTAGGTTGAAGGTCCAAGGTGCTACTAGTGCATCTACTAGAGTCGCCTTGGGATCCCTGGATCTGGACCCGTAGCAAGGAACCTTGAAGTTCTGACGAGAGGCCATCAGATCCATGTCTGGAATGCCCCACAGTTGAGTGATTTGGGCAAAGATTTCCGGATGGAGTTCCCACACCCCCGGATGCAATGTCTGACGAATCAGAAAATCCGCTTCCCAAGTTTCCACTCCTGGGATGTGGATTGCAGACAGGTGGCAGGAGCGAGTCTCCGCCCATTGAATGATTTTGGTCACTTCTTCCATCGCCAGGGAACTCCTTGTTCCCCCCGATGGTTGATGTACGCAACAGTCGTCATGTTGTCTGATTGAAACCGTATGAACTTGGCCCTCGCTAGCTGAGGCCAAGCCTTGAGAGCATTGAATATCGCTCTCAGTTCCAATATTTATCGGTAGAAGAGATTCTTCCCGAGACCAAAGACCCTGAGCTTTCAGGGATCCCCAGACCGCGCCCCAGCCCATCAGACTGGCGTCGGTCGTGACAATGACCCACTCTGGTCTGCGGGAGGTCACCCCTAGCGACAGGTTGTCCAGGGACAGCCACCAACGGAGTGAGTCTCTGGTCCTCTGATTTACTTGTATCTTCGGAGACAAGTCTGTATAGTCCCCAATCCACTGACTGAGCATACACAATTGAAATGGTCTTAGATGAATGCGCGCAAAAGGAACTATGTCCATTGCCGCTACCATCAAACCTATCACTTCCATGCACTGTGCTATGGAAGGAAGAGGAACGGAAGGAAGTATCCGACAAGAGTTTAGAAGTTTTGTTTTTCTGGTCTCTGTCAGAAAAATCCTCATTTCTAAGGAGTCTATTATTGTTCCCAAGAAGGGAACTCTTGTCGACGGAGATAGAGAACTCTTTTCCACGTTCACTTACCATCCGTGAGATCTGAGAAAGGCCAGGACTATGTCCGTGTGAGCCTTTGCTTGAGGAAGGGACGACGCTTGAATCAGAATGTCGTCCAAGTAAGGTACTACAGCAATGCCCCTTGGTCTTAGCACCGCCAGAAGGGACCCTAGTACCTTTGTGAAAATCCTTGGAACAGTGGCTAATCCGAAAGGAAGCGCCACGAACTGGTAATGCTTGTCCAGGAATGCGAACCTTAGGAACCGATGATGTTCCTTGTGGACAGGAATATGTAGATACGCATCCTTTAAATCCACCGTGGTCAAACCTTTCTGGATGGATTGATTGTTCGAATGGTTTCCATTTTGGACGATGGAACCTTGAGAAACTTGTTTAGGATCTTGAGATCTAAGATTGGTCTGAACGTTCCCTCTTTTTTGGGAACTACGAACAGATTGGAGTAGAACCCCATCCCTCGTTCTTTTAATGGAACAGGATGAATCACTTCCAGAAGATAACCTTGGAAGACTATTTCTAGCGCCCAAGGATCCAGAACATCTCTTGCCCAAGCCTGAGTGAAGAGAGAGAGTCTGCCCCCCACCAAATCCGGTCCCGGATCGGGGGCCCGCATCTCATGCTGTCTTGGGAGCAGTGGCAGGTTTCTTGGCCTGCTTTCCTTTGTTCCAGCCTTGCCTTGGTCTCCAGGCTGGATTGGCTTGAGAAGTATTACCCTCCTGCTTAGAGGACGTAGCACTTGGGGCTGGTCCGTTTCTGCGAAAGGGACGAAAATTAGGTTTATTTTTGGCCTTGAAAGACCTATTCTGAGGAAGGGCGTGGCCCTTGCCCCCAGTGATATCAGAGATAAACTCTTTCAAGTCAGGGCCAAACAGTGTTTTCCCCTTGAAAGGAATGTCAAACAATTTGTTCTTGGAAGACGCATCCGCTGACCAAGATTTTAACCAAAGCGCTCTGCGCGCCACAATAGCAAACCCAGAATTTTTCGCCGCTAACCTAGCCAATTGCAAGGTGGCGTCTAGGGTGAAAGAATTAGCCAATTTAAGAGCACGAATTCTGTCCATAATCTCCTCATAAGAAGAAGAATTACTAATAATCGCCTTTTCTAGCTCATCGCACCAGAAACACGCGGCTGTAGTGACAGGGACAATGCATGCAATTGGTTGTAGAAGGTAACCTTGCTGAACAAACATCTTTTTTAGCAAACCTTCTAATTTTTTATCCATAGGATCTTGGAAAGCACAACTATCTTCTATGGGTATAGTGGTGCGCTTGTTTAGAGTAGAAACCGCCCCCTCGACCTTGGGGACTGTCTGCCATAAGTCCTTTCTGGGGTCGACTATAGGAAACAATTTTTTAAATATGGGGGAAGGTACGAAAGGTACACCGGGCCTGTCCCATTCTTTATTAACAATGTACGCCACCCGCTTGAGTATAGGAAAAGCTTCGGGGGGCCCCGGGGCCTCTAGGAACTTGTCCATTTTACATAGTGTTTCTGGAATGACCAGATAATCACAATCATCCAAATTGGATAACACCTCCTTAAGCAGAGCGCGGAGATGTTCCAACTTAAATTTAAAAGTAATCACATCAGGTTCAGCTTGTTGAGAAATTTTTCCTGAATCTGAAATTTCTCCCTCAGACAAAACCTCCCTGGCCCCCTCAGACTGGTGTAGGGGCCCTTCAGAAACAATATCATCAGCGGCCTCATGCTCTTCAGTATTTTCTAAAACAGAGCAGTCGCGCTTTCGCTGATAAGTGGGCATATTGGCTAAAATGTTTTTGATAGAATTATCCATTACAGCCGTTAATTGTTGCATAGTAAGGAGTATTGGCGCGCTAGATGTACTAGGGGCCTCCTGTATGGGCAAAACTGGTGTAGACGAAGGAGGGGATGATGCAGTACCATGCTTACTCCCCTCACTTGAGGAATCATCTTGGGCATCATTTTTACTAAATTTATTATGACATAAATCACATCTATTTAAATGAGAAGGAACCTTGGCTTCCCCACAGTCAGAACACAATCTATCTGGTAGTTCAGACATGTTAAACAGGCATAAACTTGATAACAAAGCACAAAAAACGTTTTAAAATAAAACCGTTACTGTCACTTTAAATTTTAAACTGAACACACTTTATTACTGCAATTGCGAAAAAGTATGAAGGAATTGTTCAAAATTCACCAAAATTTCACCACAGTGTCTTAAAGCCTTAAAAGTATTGCACACCAAATTTGGAAGCTTTAACCCTTAAAATAACGGAACCGGAGCCGTTTTTATATTTAACCCCTTTACAGTCCCTGGAATCTGCTTTGCTGAGACCCAACCAAGCCCAAAGGGGAATACGATACCAAATAATGCCTTCAGAAAGACTTTTCTATGTATCAGAGCTCCACACACATGCAGCTGCATGTCATGCTGTTCTCAAAAACAAGTGCGCCATACCGGCGCGAAAATGAGGCTCTGACTATGATTAGGGAAAGCCCCAATAGAATAAAGTGTCTAAAACAGTGCCTGCCGATATTATTTTACAAAAAATACCCAGATTAAATGATTCCTCAAGGCTAAATATGTGTAAATATGATCGATTTAGCCCAGAAAATGTCTACAGTCTTAATAAGCCCTTGTGAAGCCCTTATTTACTGTGTGAATAAAAATGGCTTACCGGATCCCATAGGGAAAATGACAGCTTCCAGCATTACATCGTCTTGTTAGAATGTGTCATACCTCAAGCAGCAAAAGACTGCTCACTGTTCCCCCAACTGAAGTTAATTCCTCTCAACAGTCCTGTGTGGAACAGCCATGGATTTTAGTAACGGTTGCTAAAATCATTTTCCTCATACAAACAGAAATCTTCATCTCTTTTCTGTTTCAGAGTAAATAGTACATACCAGCACTATTTTAAAATAACAAACTCTTGATTGAATAATAAAAACTACAGTTAAACACTAAAAAACTCTAAGCCATCTCCGTGGAGATGTTGCCTGTACAACGGCAAAGAGAATGACTGGGGTAGGCGGAGCCTAGGAGGGATCATGTGACCAGCTTTGCTGGGCTCTTTGCCATTTCCTGTTGGGGAAGAGAATATCCCACAAGTAAGGATGACGCCGTGGACCGGACACACCTATGTTGGAGAAAAGTAATGAACCTCCAAGGCACTGCTAATGTATGCAATTAGCTCTTCCTTTAGATCCTAAACCACAACCCACAATAGGTAGACTGGGATAAAGATGGACGTCCAAAGATTCTCTTTTGGCATCCCCTTCCAGTTGCAATTCAGAGAAGAAAAAGATCTCTAGATAAAATCCGCCCCAAAGAGGGTAGCTGACAGCGAGTCCCAGTGGGCCTCTGCCCACCACCAAACTCTAAATGCTACCCCCCAACGCTAGGGAGACTCTCGATCTCCAAAGGAGATCCAAGCCAGCAAAAGTAAGACCGACTAGATCCCTACACTGGAACATACCCAGTAGACTAAACCTTTAGAGCAGAAAGGATTTGCCTGAAGGTCCAACATATCATTTGAAGGAAAACCTCCAGAGATCCTGGCCCCTTTAGGCACACCCTCACCAATCTGACGGGCTGTGACCGAAGTCCAAACTGCCCATGGAGATAAGAAAAATGTCCCACAGGATAGGGAGGTCTTGACAAAGATATGAGAGAACTATTCTCTCAACAAGTAGTCCAAGAAAATCTGCAAAGAGATTCAAAACATCTCCACTGCACTGCCTCAACCTACACCGAACCTCGGATGGGAGGAGGCCTGGCAAAAAGGATGAAGTCCAAAAAGGACCCCAAGACATCACCCCCCTAACACCAAGCTAGCGATGGACTGAAGCAGGTCTAAAAAAGGTATAACCTGAAGGGGCTAACTTTAAGGTAAAGCCTACCGGGCTAGGAAGGCTAAATTAATATCCAGGTATTCAACCTGGCGTCTTCACCAGAAAACTCTGGTCTAGATCCATCTCTGAGGATCGAAGAAGACAGAAAAAGTCCATAAAAGTCTACTATCAGACGATACTACGGTAAATTAACCGGCATCGTCAAGCCTCGGGAACTGTTATTGTAACCAGGTCACAGTCCAATAAACCCCAGATCCCAAACAGAAAACTTAGGATCAGAAACGAGATTACTGGGAGAGACGGTCTAAAGGAACCGGATAATACCACCAGAGGAAGAAAAAAGGAAAGATATCCTCCGACAGTGAAACTGCAGTGCTTCCGAACCAAATCTGGAAGAGAACTTATATTCTCCCCAAAAAGGAGACAAATCAAGTTCTGCTGGAGTACCCTGGAATCCAAATAGGATGGGAGACCCCTCCCTATACTGAACGCTGAAACAAATAGTGTAATGAAAATACTCTAACACTGCAAAAGTACTCCTGAAAAAACTTCTCTCTCTCTGCCGAAAGACAAGACAAAAGAAGAAAAACTGCCCAGAAATGGAGGATGTCTAGCCTAGCTCCGGTCTCTAGGACCCCTGGAACCGATATGATCCAGAATCAAACGCCCATACAAGATAGAACCTAAAACATCAAGGTTAGATGAACTTGCTCAGTCTGGGCCGGAATAGCTAGAACCAACTCCCTTTCTCAAGAAGAAGGAAAGAGGAAAATTAATAGACATATCTGTCAGTGCAATTTGAGGATTAAACTGAAAATTCTTAAATTCCTGCTTCTACTAGAAGACTGCGAACAATCCATGACCTAAAACAGACTCAAAAATGTCGAGAGAACATCACCTCGAACTGAATCGAGATGCTTCCATAGGAAGCCTCCAGAAATACTGACAACCAATGTCAGCTTCTAACATCCTATATGACGAAACTTCTTCTGAAAAAGAGTTTCTACAACAACCAAGAGCTCTTAAACAAAAAAACTATCCTAACCGGATATAACAGAATATAGGCAAGCACACAAAAAGTGATAGCCAAGAAAGAATGTGCAAAAAAAAAAAAAAAAACAGGTCCTCCTGCCTGTCCTACAACACAAACTCCCCTGTAGAGCTCTGGACTGGGATTTTAAAATTAAAATGTGTAGACGATAAAAGAATAGGAACTCCATCCTTCTCCACTCGTCTAATCAAGATCACTATCTGATTTAGAGGACATTCGACTGTCATGCCATTCTAAATCTAAATGCAAAATCCTCTTCAGTCGGAGGAATTAAATCAACAGACCCCGACCCTGGGAGGTCCTACCTCTGAAGCCTCAGAGGGAACCGCATCCCCAGATGACTGATCGGATACAATCATCAATTTACATGACGGACCCTGGGCAGGAGTGCATGGATTAACACTTCGCTTGCACGTAGCAGGAAGAGGCAAAATCGCTAAGACCGTAGAGATGGCCATGTGGAACTTCACAGTAACCTCTGGTGGAAAAAAGGCCCCTTCAGGCGAAGGAGCAGCGGTACCCGGGGAAACTGCATGTGTAGGAACAGAAGATTGTAGGGAACACACCTCATGGGACGAGGAATTCTCAGAGGCAGACGGCTCAGTGATTTCTAACATCTCAACATTGGTTGATGAGAACACCCTGTTGCAGGTTACGGAACATAATTGAGAGGGCTGGACTACCCGAGCCTCCTCACAATATACACAGGTATCAAATTCAGTATTAGAGGGATCCCCCTCTAAAATATCAGAATCCTCCATAATTAGTCTAATTATAGAGAAAAAAATAAAAACAACTGGCACCTTATATCCCCAATGGCTGGGGCACTCACCACCTCCTATGACCCAGACAGATACAGAAAATCACTCCTTGCTGCTGACACACGGTCAGGAATAGGAAAAATAACGTGACCATCCCCGGTCACACAGTGCATCATGCAGGACCGCCCCTGCTAAGAAAAAAGCGCAGCTCTCTAACCTGTATGTTCCGTATCAGCCTAGGAGCCCGAACGTCTTACACACAAAGCAGTCAATATCACATAACAAACATGATTAAAGGGACATTATACACTCATTTTTTCTTTGCATGAATGTTTTGTAGATAATCTATTTATATAGCCCATAAAGTTTTTTTTTTTAAATTAATGTATAGTTTTGCTTATTTTTAAATAACATTGCTCTGATTTTCAGACTCCTAACCAAGCCCCAAAGTTTTATGTGAATACGCTCGACTACCTACTCCAGCTTGCTCCTGTTTGTGTAAAGGGTCTTTTCATATGCAAAAGAAGGGGGAGGGGGGAGTGTCTTATTTGTCACTTGCAGTGGGCTTTCCAGCTACCTTTTCAACAGAGCCAAACTGACAGCTTCTAAGTAAGTTTTTAAACAGTTTTATACTGGATTTTTATATCAGTATCTGTGCATATTATTCTTTATAGTAGTGTCTATTACATGCAGTTATATGAAAATGAGTGTATACTGTCCCTTTAAATAACCCCACTATTCAATAATCCCCCTCAGGGGATATTAACCCTTGATTACATACAGATAAAAGGAGTCCCACTGTGACCCTGTCTTCTATCGATAACGTGTATAAAAAAAATGAAACCATAATACCAGAATCTATGCCATGGAAC
This sequence comes from Bombina bombina, assembly GCF_027579735.1. NCBI lineage: Eukaryota > Metazoa > Chordata > Amphibia > Anura > Bombinatoridae > Bombina > Bombina bombina. Next base: position 121,272,283 of record NC_069506.1, read on the forward strand.
AGAAACATGGTCCTTCAAGTTTGACAGATTATAGCAGTGCTTCTGACATTGAGTGAAGAAAAGCAGGAAGCGAAACTCGTCAACGCTGATTGCTTAGGAGATGTTAATATGAGTCTGAATGGTTTCACAGAAAGACTCTCCCTGCATCTCCAGACTAACTTTCATCAATGCTCTCACTGAGAGGCTGAAAAGACTACTTAAAACTCCAGTTCCATCTCGAAGGGTACTACCTCTATAAGGAACTACTCTGAAATCTTCTGACACTTCTCTGCCAACCTCCTGTAATGAAAGGCAAAGAATGACTGGGGTATGAGGGAAGTGGGGGGGGGGGATATTTAAGCCTTTAGCTGGGGTGTCCTTGCCTCCTCCTGGTGGCCAGGTTCAGTATTTTCCACAAGTTATGAATGCAGCTGTGGACTCTCCCCTGTATTAAGAAGGAAATATGGGCAGATTTGTGGGCCTATGGTTCTTATATTCCATCTAAATCTATATATTTCTGTGTTTGTTTCTATTAACAATAATAAATTACTCTATTGGGTAATAAAAGTGATACATCAAAAGGTGTGTCCTATTTTAATATACCAGGAGGCACACACATGCAGTCTTTTACTATATGTGCACTGAATTCATTGAAAGTTAGAAGTAAATTGGAGGGTTTTTTTCTATTATCAGATTTGGTTTGTGCTCTTTTTATCCTTTGTTGAAAAAGTAGGCTCACAATGCACTCCTGCATATCTGTGCAGCCACCAACTAGCTTCCAGCATGCACTGCTGCTCCATATCAACAGGTATGGCTACAAAGAGAAAGAAGCAAATTTGATAATAGAAGTAAATAGTTTAAGCTTTCATCATTCAGACAGATTTGCACAATTTTAATTTTGACTACTAACCCTTTACGCATGTTTGTAAATAATGGTAAGCAAGGTCATTCTCATTACCTACCAAAAGAAATATCCATGCAGGGATAAGCATGATCACAGCTGCAGCACTTGTATAAAACTGTAGTTCAGGTGGTCTGCAATAAAAAATAATAATTAAGAAATGTACATTTTAACTGCCACAAATATAAATATATATATATATATATATATATATATATATATATATATATATATATATATATATATATATATATCTAAAAACACATATGCATGTTATTTCATTTTAAATGCTGCAAGAAAAAAAAAAAAAATTTAGGCTTACCTGATAAATTTCTTTCTTTTGCGATGTATCGAGTCCGCGGATTCATCCTAACTTGTGGGATATTGTCCTTCCTGACAGGAAGTAGCAAAGAGAGCACCACAGCAGAGCTGTCTATATAGCTCCCCCCTTAACTCCACCATCCAGTCATTCGACCAAAGGCCAAGGAAGAAAAGGAGAAACTATAAGGTGTAGAGGTGACTGAAGTTTACATAAAAAAATACTGTCTTGAATAGACAGGGCGGGCCGTGGACTCGGTACATCACAAAAGAAAGAAATTTATCAGGTAAGCATAAATTTTGTTTTCTTTTGCAAGATGTACCGAGTCCACGGATTCATCCTAACTTGTGGGATACCAATACCAAAGCTTTAGGACACGGATGAAGGGAGGGACAAGACAGGAACCTAAACGGAAGGCACCACTGCTTGCAAAACCTTTCTCCCAAAAATAGCCTCCGAAGAAGCAAAAGTATCAAATTTGTAAAATTTGGAAAAGGCATGAAGAGAAGACCAAGTCGCAGCCTTACAAATCTGTTCAACAGAAGCATCATTTTAAAAAGCCCAAGTGGAAGCCACCGCTCTAGTGGAGTGAGCTGTAATTCTTTCAGGAGGCTGCTGTCCAGTAGTCTCATAAGCCAAACGGATGATGCTTTTCAGGCAAAAGGAAAGAGGTAGACGTAGCCTTTTGACCTCTACGCTTTCCAGCATAGACAACAAAGAAGATGATTGGCGAAAATCTTTGGTTGCTTGCAAATAAAACTTCAAGGCACGAACCACGTCCAAGTTGTGCAACAGACGTTCCTTCTTAGAAGAAGGATTAGGACACAGAGAAGGAACAACAATTTCCTGATTGATATTCCTGTTAGAAACAACCTTAGGGAGGAACCCAGGTTTGGTACGCAAAACCACCTTATCAGCATGGAAAACAAGATAAGGCGAGTCGCATTGTAATGCAGATAGTTCAGAAACTCTTCGAGCTGAAGAGATAGCAACTAGAAACAGAACTTTCCAAGATAGAACTAAATTTAGACTCCATGGCAGAGCAACAGGTTTAAACACAGGCTTGATTCTAACTAAAGCCTGACAAAAAGCCCAAACGTCTGGGACATCAGCCAGACGCTTGTGCAATAGGATAGACAAAGCAGATATCTGTCCCTTTAGGGAACTAGCCGACAATCCTTTTTCCTTTGGATTCGCACCAAAAAAGATATTTACGCCATATCTTATGATAGATTTTCCTGGTGACAGGCTTTCGAGCCTGAATCAAGGTATCTATGACCGACTCAGAGAAATCCCGCTTTGATAAAATCAAGCGTTCAATCTCCAAGCAGTCAGTTGCAGAGAAAGTAGATTTGGATGCTTGAATAGACCTTGAATTAGAAGGTCCCGTCGCAGTGGCAGAGTCCATGGTGGTAGAGATGACATGTCCACCAGGTCTGCATACCAAGTCCTGCGTGGCCACGCAGGTGCTATCAAAATCACCGAAGCCCTCTCCTGTTTGATTCTGGCAATCAGACGCGGAAGGAGAGGGAAAGGTGGAAACACATAAGCCAGGTTGAACGACCAGGGTACTGCTAGAGCATCTATCAGTACTGCCTGAGGGTCCCTGGACCTGGATCCGTAACAAGGAAGTTTGACGTTCTGACGAGACGTCATCAGATCCAATTCTGGTGTGCCCCATAGCTGAAACAATTGAGCAAACACCTCCGGATGGAGCTCCCACTCCCCCGGATGACGACTTAGAAAATCTGCCGCCCAGTTCTCTACCCCTGGGATATAGATCGCTGAAAGATGGCAAGAGTGAGTCTCTGCCCATTGGATTATCCTGGAAACTTCTATCATCGCCAAGGAACTCCTTGTTCCCCCCTGATGATTGATATAAGCTACAGTCGTGATGTTGTCCCACTGAAACCTGATGAATCCGGCCGAAGCCAGCTAAGGCCACGCCTGAAGAGCATTGAATATCGCTCTTAGTTCCAGAATATTTATCGGTAGGAGGGCCTCCTCCTGGGTCCACAAACACTGTGCTTTCAGGGAATTCCAGACTGCACCCCAGCCCAGTAGGCTGGCATCCGTCGTCACAATAACCCACGCTGGCCTGCGGAAACACATTCCCCTGGACAGGTGATCCTGTGACAACCACCAAAGAAGAGAGAGTCTCTGGTTTCTTGATCCAGATTTATCGGAGGAGATAAATCTGCATAATCCCCATTCCACTGTTTGAGCATGCAAAGCTGCAGTGGTCTCAGATGCAAGCAAGCAAACGGAACTATGTCCATTGCCGCTACCATAAGTCCGATTACCTCCATACACTGAGCCACTGACGGCCGAGGAATGGAATGAAGAGCTCGGCAGGTGGTTAAAATCTTTGATTTCCTGACCTCCGTCAGAAAAAATTTCATGTCCACCGAATCTATCAGAGTTCCCAGGAATGGAACTCTTGTGAGAGGAATAAGAGAACTCTTTGTCCCGTTCACCTTCCACCCATGCGATCTTCAAAAGGCCAACACCAAGTCCGTCTAGATAAGATGTCATCTAGATAAGGCGCCACTGCTATGCCCCACGGCCTTAGGACCGCCAGAAGGGACCCTAGCACCTTTGTGAAGATTCTTGGCGCCGTGGCCAACCCGAAGGGAAGAGCCACAACTGGTAATGCCTGTCCAGAAAGGCCAACCTGAGGAACTAGTGATGATCTTTGTGGATAGGAATGTGTAGATACGCATCCTTTAGATCCACGGTAGCCATATATTGACCCTCCTGGATCATTGGTAAAATATTCCAAATGGTCTCCATCTTGAAGGATGGAACTCTTAGGAATTGGTTTAGGATCTTGAGATATAGAATTGGTCTGAAGGATCCCTCTTTTTTGGGAACCACAAACAGATTGGAGTAGAAACCTTGCCCCTGTTCTGCTTTCGGAACTGGGCAGATCACTCCCATGGTAAAAAACATAATTTATGTAAGAACTTACCTGATAAATTCATTTCTTTCATATTAGCAAGAGTCCATGAGCTAGTGACGTATGGGATATACATTCCTACCAGGAGGGGCAAAGTTTCCCAAACCTTAAAATGCCTATAAATACACCCCTCACCACACCCACAATTCAGTTTAACGAATAGCCAAGAAGTGGGGTGATAAAAAAAGTGCGAAAGCATATAAAATAAGGAATTGGAATAATTGTGCTTTATACAAAAAAATCATAACCACCACAAAAAGGGTGGGCCTCATGGACTCTTGCTAATATGAAAGAAATGAATTTATCAGGTAAGTTCTTACATAAATTATGTTTTCTTTCATGTAATTAGCAAGAGTCCATGAGCTAGTGACGTATGGGATGACTACCCAAGATGTGGATCTTTCCACACAAGAGTCACTAGAGAGGGAGGGATAAAATAAAGACAGCCCAGGAAGTAGAAACTGACCTGGTAGAATGAGCTGTAATCCTCTGAGGCGGAGTTTTACCCGACTCAACATAGGCAAGATGAATTAAAGATTTCAACCAAGATGCCAAAGAAATTGCAGAAGCTTTCTGGCCTTTTCTAGAACCGGAAAAGATAACAAATAGACTAGAAGTCTTTCGGAAAGACTTAGTAGCTTCAACATAATATTTCAAAGCTCTAACAACATGCAAAGAATGCAATGCTTTCTCCTTAGAATTCTTAAGATTAGGACATAATGAAGGAACCACAATTTCTCTACTAATGTTGTAGGAAATCACAACTTTAGGTAAAAATTCAAAAGAAGTTCGCAACACCGCCTTATCCTGATGAAAAATCAGAAAAACAGAATTTATGCTTACCTGATAAATTACTTTCTCCAACGGTGTGTCCGGTCCACGGCGTCATCCTTACTTGTGGGATATTCTCTTCCCCAACAGGAAATGGCAAAGAGCCCAGCAAAGCTGGTCACATGATCCCTCCTAGGCTCCGCCTTCCCCAGTCATTCGACCGACGTAAAGGAGGAATATGCATAGGAGAAATCATATGATACCGTGGTGACTGTAGTTAGAGAAAATAATTCATCAGACCTGATTAAAAAACCAGGGCGGGCCGTGGACCGGACACACCGTTGGAGAAAGTAATTTATCAGGTAAGCATAAATTCTGTTTTCTCCAACATAGGTGTGTCCGGTCCACGGCATCATCCTTACTTGTGGGAACCAATACCAAAGCTTTAGGACACGGATGATGGGAGGGAGCAAATCAGGTCACCTAGATGGAAGGCACCACGGCTTGCAAAACCTTTCTCCCAAAAATAGCCTCAGAAGAAGCAAAAGTATCAAATTTGTAAAATTTGGTAAAAGTGTGCAGTGAAGACCAAGTCGCTGCCTTACATATCTGATCAACAGAAGCCTCGTTCTTGAAGGCCCATGTGGAAGCCACAGCCCTAGTGGAATGAGCTGTGATTCTTTCAGGAGGCTGCCGTCCGGCAGTCTCATAAGCCAATCGGATGATGCTTTTAAGCCAAAAGGAGAGAGAGGTAGAAGTTGCTTTTTGACCTCTCCTTTTACCAGAATAAACAACAAACAAGGAAGATGTTTGTCTGAAATCCTTTGTAGCCTCTAAATAGAATTTTAGAGCACGAACTACATCCAAATTGTGCAACAAACGTTCCTTCTTTGAAACTGGATTCGGACACAAAGAAGGCACAACTATCTCCTGGTTAATATTTTTGTTAGAAACAACTTTCGGAAGAAAACCAGGTTTAGCATGCAAAACCACCTTATCTGCATGGAACACCAGATAAGGAGGAGAACACTGCAGAGCAGATAACTCTGAAACTCTTCTAGCAGAAGAAATTGCAACCAAAAACAAAACTTTCCAAGATAGTAACTTAATATCTACGGAATGTAAGGGTTCAAACGGAACCCCTTGAAGAACTGAAAGAACTAAATTGAGACTCCAAGGAGGAGTCAAAGGTTTGTAAACAGGCTTGATTCTAACCAGAGCCTGAACAAAAGTTTGAACATCTGGCACAGCCGCCAGCTTTTTGTGAAGTAAAACAGATAAAGCAGAAATCTGTCCCTTCAAAGAACTTGCAGATAATCCTTTCTCCAAACCCTCTTGTAGAAAGGATAGAATCTTAGGAATTTTTATCTTGTTCCATGGGAATCCTTTCGATTCGCACCAACAGATATATTTTTTCCATACTTTATGGTAAATTTTTCTAGTTACAGGCTTTCTAGCCTGAATAAGAGTATCAATGACAGAATCTCAGAACCCACGCTTTGATAAAATCAAGCGTTCAATCTCCAAGCAGTCAGTTGGAGTGAGGCCAGATTCCGATGTTCGAACGGACCTTGAACAAGAAGGTCCCGTCTCAAAGGTAGCTTCCATGGTGGAGCCGATGACATATTCACCAGGTCTGCATACCAAGTTCTGCGTGGCCACGCAGGAGCTATCAAGATCACCGAAGCCCTCTCCTGATTGATCCTGGCTACCAGCCTGGGAATGAGAGGAAACGGTGGGAATACATAAGCCAGGTTGAAGGTCCAGGGCGCTACTAGTGCATCTACTAGAGTCGCCTTGGGATCCCTGGATCTGGACCCGTAGCAAGGAACCTTGAAGTTCTGACGAGACGCCATCAGATCCATGTCTGGAATGCCCCATAATTGAGTTATGTGGGCAAAGATTTCCGGATGGAGTTCCCACTCCTCCGGATGAAATGTCTGACGACTCAGAAAATCCGCTTCCCAATTTTCCACTCCTGGGATGTGGATTGCAGACAAGTGGCAGGAGTGAATCTCCGCCCATTGAATTACTTTGGTCACTTCTTCCATCGCCAGGGAACTCCTTGTCCCCCCCTGATGGTTGATATATGCAACAGTCGTCATGTTGTCTGATTGAAACCTTATGAATTTGGCCTTTGCTAGTTGAGGCCAAGCCTTGAGAGCATTGAATATCGCTCTCAGTTCCAGAATGTTTATCGGGAGAAGAGATTCTTCCCGAGACCATAGACCCTGAGCTTTCAGGGGTTTCCAGCCCGCGCCCCAGCCCACCAGACTGGCGTCGGTCGTGACAATGACCCACTCTGGTCTGCGGAAGCTCATCCCTTGAGACAGGTTGTCCAGGGTCAGCCACCAACGGAGTGAATCTCTGGTCCTCTGATCTACTTGGATCGTCGGGGACAAGTCTGTATAATCCCCATTCCACTGTGTGAGCATGCACAGTTGTAATGGTCTTAGATGAATTCGCGCAAAAGGAACTATGTCCATTGCCGCAACCATCAAACCTATTACTTCCATGCACTGCGCTATGGAAGGAAGAAGAACAGAATGAAGTACTTGACAAGAGCTTAGAAGTTTTGATTTTCTGGCCTCTGTCAGAAAAATCTTCATTTCTAAGGAGTCTATTATTGTTCCCAAGAAGGGAACTCTTGTTGACGGGAATAGAGAACTTTTTTCTACGTTCACTTTCCACCCGTGAGATCTGAGAAAGGCTAGGACAATGTCCGTATGAGCCTTTGCTTGTGGCAGAGACGACGCTTGAATCAGTATGTCGTCCAAGTAAGGTACTACTGCAATGCCCCTTGGCCTTAGCACCGCTAGAAGGGACCCTAGTACCTTTGTGAAAATTCTTGGAGCAGTGGCTAATCCGAATGGAAGTGCCACAAACTGGTAATGCTTGTCCAGAAAGGCGAACCTTAGGAACCGATGATGTTCCTTGTGGATAGGAATATGTAGATACGCATCCTTTAAATCCACCGTGGTCATGAATTGACCTTCCTGGATGGTAGGAAGAATTGTCCGAATGGTTTCCATTTTGAACGATGGAACCCTGAGAAATTTGTTTAGGATCTTGAGATCCAAAATTGGCCTGAATGTTCCCTCTTTTTTGGGAACTATGAACAGATTGGAGTAAAACCCCATCCCTTGTTCTCCTAATGGAACAGGATGAATCACTCCCATTTTTAACAGGTCTTCTACACAATGTAAGAATGCCTGTCTTTTTATTTGGTCTGAAGACAATTGAGACCTGTGGAACCTTCCCCTTGGGGGTAGTTCCTTGAATTCCAGGAGATAACCTTGAGAAACTATTTCTAGTGCCCAAGGATCCTGAACATCTCTTGCCCAAGCCTGAGCGAAGAGAGAGAGAGTCTGCCCCCCACCAGATCCGGTCCCGGATCGGGGGCCAGCATCTCATGCTGTCTTAGTAGCGGTTGCAGGCATCTTGGCCTGCTTACCTTTGTTCCAGCCTTGCATCGGTCTCCAGGCTGGCTTGGTTTGAGAAGAATTACCCTCTTGCTTAGAGGATGTAGAATTTGAGGCAGGTCCGTTTCTGCGAAAGGGACGAAAATTTGTTTTATTTTTAGCCTTAAAAGACCTATCCTGAGGAAGGGCGTGGCCCTTTCCCCCAGTGATGTCTGAAATAATCTCTTTCAAGTCAGGGCCAAACAGCGTTTTCCCCTTGAAAGGGATGTTAAGCAATTTGTTCTTGGAGGACACATCCGCTGACCAAGACTTTAGCCAAAGCGCTCTGCGCGCCACAATAGCAAAACCTGAATTTTTCGCCGCTAATCTAGCTAATTGCAAAGTGGCGTCTAAGGTAAAAGAGTTAGCCAATTTAAGTGCTTGAACTCTGTCCATAACCTCCTCATAAGAAGATGCTTTACTGAGCGACTTTTCTAGTTCTTCGAACCAGAAACACGCTGCTGTAGTGACAGGAACAATGCATGAAATTGGTTGTAGAAGGTAACCTTGCTGAACAAACATCTTTTTAAGCAAACCCTCTAATTTTTTATCCATAGGATCTTTGAAAGCACAACTATCTTCTATAGGGATAGTGGTGCGTTTGTTTAGAGTAGAAACCGCCCCCTCGACCTTGGGGACTGTCTGCCATAAGTCCTTCCTGGGGTCGACCATAGGAAATAATTTCTTAAATATAGGGGGAGGGACAAAAGGTATGCCGGGCCTTTCCCATTCTTTATTTACAATGTCCGCCACCCGCTTGGGTATAGGAAAAGCTTCGGGGGGCACCGGGACCTCTAGGAACTTGTCCATCTTACATAATTTCTCTGGAATGACCAAATTGTCACAATCATCCAGAGTAGATAACACCTCCTTAAGCAGAGCGCGGAGATGTTCCAATTTAAATTTGAATGTAATAACGTCAGGTTCAGCTTGTTGAGAAATTTTTCCTGAATCTGAAATTTCTCCCTCAGACAAAACCTCCCTGGCCCCTTCAGACTGGTGTAAGGGCATGTCAGAACCATTATCATCAGCGTCCTCATGCTCTTCAGTATCTAAAACAGAGCAGTCGCGCTTTCGCTGATAAGTGGGCATTTTGGCTAAAATGTTTTTAATAGAATTATCCATTACAGCCGTTAATTGTTGCATAGTAAGGAGGATTGGCGCACTAGATGAACTAGGGACCTCCTGAGTGGGCAAGACTGGTGTAGACATAGAAGGAGATGATGCAGTACCATGCTTACTCCCCTCACTTAAGGAATCATTTTGGGCAACATTATTATCAGTGGCATCATTGTCCCTACTTTGTTTGTCACATTCATCACATATATTTAAATGGAGAGGAACCTTGGCTTCCGAACATACAGAACATCGTCTATCTGATGGTTCAGACATGTTAATAGGCATAAACTTGATAACAAAGCACAAAAAACGTTTTAAAATAAAACCGTTACTGTCACTTTAAATTTTAAACTGAACACACTTTATTACTGAATATGTGCAAAAGTATGAAGGAATTGTTCAAAATTCACCAAAATTTCACCACAGTGTCTTAAAGCCTTAAAAGTATTGCACACCAAATTTGAAAGCTTTAACTCTTAAAATAACGGAACCGGAGCCGTTTTTACATTTAACCCCTATACAGTCCCTGGTATCTGCTTTGCTGAGACCCAACCAAGGGGAATACGATACCAAATGACGCCTTCAATAAGCTTTTTCAGTGGATCTGAGCTCCTCACACATGCATCTGCATGCCTTGCTTCCCAAAAACAACTGCGCACTAGTGGCGCGAAAATGAGGCTCTGCCTATGACTAGAAAAGGCCCCCAGTGAAAAAGGTGTCCAATACAGTGCCTGCCGTTTTTTTAACAGAATTCCCAAGATTAAAATAACTCTTCAAAGTTATAAACCATTAAATATGCTTATAAAGTAATCGTTTAAGCCCAGAAAAATGTCTACCAGTCTTTAAAGCCCTTGTGAAGCCCTTTATTCTTATATTTAAAACTAAGAAAATGGCTTACCGGATCCCATAGGGAAAATGACAGCTTCCAGCATTACCAAGTCTTGTTAGAAATGTGTCATACCTCAAGCAGCAAAAGTCTGCTCACTGTTTCCCCCAACTGAAGTTAATTCAACTCAACAGTCCTGTGTGGAAACAGCCATCGATTTTAGTAACGGTTGCTAAAATCATTTTCCTCTTACAAACAGAAATCTTCATCTCTTTTCTGTTTCAGAGTAAATAGTACATACCAGCACTATTTTAAAATAACAAACTCTTGATTGAAGAATAAAAACTACATTTAAACACCAAAAAACTCTTAACCATCTCCGTGGAGATGTTGCCTGTGCAACGGCAAAGAGAATGACTGAGGAAGGCGGAGCCTAGGAGGGATCATGTGACCAGCTTTGCTGGGCTCTTTGCCATTTCCTGTTGGGGAAGAGAATATCCCACAAGTAAGGATGACGCCGTGGACCGGACACACCTATGTTGGAGAAAGGAGACTCACAAGAAAAGAGCAGATAATTCAGAAACTCTTCTGGCAGAAGAGATGGCCAAAAGGAACAAAACTTCCCAAGAAAGTAATTTAATGACCAATGAATGCATAGGTTCAAAGGGAGGAGCTTGAAGAGCTCCCAGAACCAAAATCAAACTACAAGGAGGAGAAATTGACTTAATGACAGGTTTTATACGAACCAAAGCTTGTACAAAACAATGAATATCAGGAAGAATAGCAATCTTTCTGTGAAAAAGAACAGAAAGAGCAGAGATTTGTCCTTTCAAGGAACTTGCAGACAAACCCTTATCTAAACCATCCTGAAAAAAATTCTCGGCATTCTAAAAGAATGCCAAGAAAAATGATGAGAAAGACACCAAAAAATATAAGTCTTCGAGACTCTATAATATATCTCTCTAGATACAGATTTACGAGCCTGTAACATAGTATTAATCACAGAGTCAGAGAAATCTCTTTGACCAAGAATCAAGCGTTCAATCTCCATACCTATAAATTTAAGGATTTCAGATCCTGATGGAAAAAAGGACCTTGCGACAGAAAGTCTGGTCTAACGGAAGAGTCCATGGTTGGCAAGAGGCCATCCGGACAAGATCCGCATACCAAACCTGTGAGGCCATGCCGGAGCTACCAGCAGAACAAACGAGCATTCCTTCAGAATCTTGGAGATTACTCTTGGAAGAAGAACTAGAGGAGGAAAGATATAGGCAGGATGATACTTCCAAGGAAGTGAAAATGCATCCACTGCCTCCGCCTGAGGATCCCGGGATCTGGACAGATATCTGGGAAGTTTCTTGTTTAGATGAGACGCCATCAGATCTATTTCTGGAAGTTCCCACATTTGAACAATCTGAAGAAATACCTCTGGGTGAAGAGACCATTCGCCCGGATGGAACATATAGCGGCTGAGATAATCCGCTTCCCAATTGTCTACACCTGGGATATAAACCACAGAGATTAGACAGGAGCTGGATTCCGCCCAAACCAAAAAAATTCGAGATACTTCTTTCATAGCCAGAGGACTGTGAGTCCCTCCTTGATGATTGATGTATGCCACAGTTGTGACATTGTCTGTCTAAAAACAAATGAACGATTCTCTCTACAGAAGAGGCCAAAACTGAAGAGCTCTGAAAATTGCACGGAGTTCCAAAATATTGATCGGTAATCTCACCTCCTGAGATTCCCAAACTCCTTGTGCCGTCAGAGATCCCCACACAGCTCCCCAACCTGTGAGACTTGTATCTGTTGAAATTACAGTCCAGGTCGGAAGCACAAAAAGAAGCCCCCTAAATTAAACGATGGTGATCTGTCCACCACGTTAGAGAGTGTCGAACAATCGGTTTTTAAAGATATAAATTGAGATATCTTTGTGTAATCCTTGCACCATTGATTCAGCATACAGAGCTGAAGAGGTCGCATGTGAAAACGAGCAAAGGGGATCGCGTCCGATGCAGCAGTCATAAGACCTAGAATTTCCATGCATAAGGTTACCGAAGGGAATGATTGTGACTGAAGGTTTCGACAAGCTGAAATCAATTTTAGACGTCTTGTCTGTTAAAGACAGAGTCATGGACACTGAATCTATCTGGAAACCCAGAAAGGTTACCCTTGACTGAGGAATCAATGAACTTTTTGGTAAATTGATCCTCCAACCATGATCTTGAAGAAACAACACAAATCGATTCGCATGAGATTCTTCGAATGAGAAGACTGAGCAAATACCAAGATAATCGTCCAAAATAAGGAAATACCAAAACCCCGTTCTCTGAATACAGAAAGAAGGGCACCGAGAATCTTTGAAAAAAATTCTTGGAACTGAGGCTAGGCCAAACGGTAGAGCCACAAAACTGGTAATGCTTGTCTAAAAAGAGAATCTCAGACACTAAAAATGATCTGGATGAATCGGAATATGCAGATACACATCCTGTAAATCTATTGTAGACATATAATGCCCTTACTAAACAAAAGGCAGAATAGTCCTACAGGAACCATCTTGAATGTTGGTATCCTTACATAACGAATCAATATTGATAGATCCGGAACTGGTCTGAAGGAATTGACCTTCTGTGGTACAATGAAGAGATAAAATAAAACCCTAGTCCCTGTTCCAGAACTGGAACTGGCATAATTACTCCAGCCAACTCTAGATCTGAAACACATTTCAGAAATGCTGAGCCTTGCTGTGTTAACTGGGACACGGGAAAGAAAAAAATCTCTTAGCAGGAGGCCTTAACTTGAAGCCAATTCTGTACCTTTCTGAAACAATGTTCTGAAACCAGAGATTGAGAACGGAATTGATCCAAATTCCTTTGAAGAAAACGTAATCTGCCCCATACCAGCTGAACTGGAAAAAAGGGCCGCACCTTCATGGGTACTTAGGAGCTGACTATAGGTTTCTATAAGGCTTGGATATATTCCAAACTGGAAAAAGTTTCCAAACTGATACCGCTCCTGAGGATGAAGGATCAGGCTTTTGTTCCTTATTATGAAAAAAAGAACGAAAAAATGATTATTACCCTGGACAAAAAGGGAAAAAAACGTTGACTTAGAAGACATATCAGCATTCCAAGTTTAATCCATAAAGCTTTTCTAGCTAAAATAGCTAGAGACATATACCTGACATCAACACTAATGATATCAAAAGATGGTATCACCAATAAAATTATTAGCATGTTATAAAATAATAATGCTATAAAATTATGATCTGTTACTTGTTGTGCTAAAACTTCTAACCAAAAAGTTGAAGCTGCAGCAACATCCGGTAAAAATATAGCAGGTCTAAGAAGATTACCTGAACATAAGTAAACTTTTCTTAGAAAGGATTCAATTTTCTTATCTAAAGGATCCTTAAATTTAGTACTATCTGCCGTAGAAATAGTAGTACATTTTAGCAGGAATAGAGACAGCCCCAAACCTTAGGGATTTTGTCCCAAAAAACTCTAATCTGTCAGATGGCACAGGATATAATTGCTTAAACGTTTAGAAGGAGTAAAAGAATTACCCAAATTATTCCATTCCCTGGAAATTACTTCAGAAAAAACATCAGGGAGATTAAACACTTCTGGAATAACTACAGGAGATTTAAAAACCCTATTTAAACATTTGGATTCAGTATCAAGAGGACCAGAATCCTCTATATCTAAAGCAATTAATACTTCTTTAAAATAAAGAACGAATAAATTCCATCTTGAACAAATACAAAGATTTATCAGCATCAACCTCTGAGACAGAAACCTCTGAACCAGAAGAACCATTATCAGTATCAGAATGATGATGTTCATTTAAAAATTCATCTGAAAAAAAGAGAAGTTTTAAAGGACTTTTATATAAACTAGAAGGAGAAATAACAGACATAGCCTTCTAAATGGATTTAAAAAATAAAATCTCTTATGTTTATCAGGAATACTCTGAAATTTAGATGTTGACGGAACAGCAACAGGTAATATAACAGTACTAAAGGAAATTTTATCTGCATTAATAAGTTTGTCATGACATGCAATACAAACAACAGCTGGAGAAACAGATACCAAAAATTTATAGCAGATACACTTAGCTTGGTAGCTCCAGCCCGGCAGTGATTTTCCTAAAGTATCTTCTGACTCAGTTGCAACGTGGAACATCTTGCAATATGTAATAGAAAAAACAACATATAAAGCAAAATTGAACAAAATCCTTAAATGACAGTTTCAGGAATAGGAAAAAAATGCCAGTGAACAAGCTTCTAGCAACCAGAAGCAATAAATAATGAGACTTAAATAATGTGGAGACAAAAGCGACGCCCATATTTTTTTAGCGCCAAACAAGACGCCCACATTATTTGGCGCCTAAATGCTTTTGGCGCCAAAAATGACGCCACATCCGGAACGCCGACATTTTTGGCGCAAAATAACGTCAAAAAAATGACGCAACTTCCGGCGACACGTATGACGCCGGAAACGGAAAAGAATTTTTGCGCCAAAAAAATCCGCGCCAAGAATGACGCAATAAAATGAAGCATTTTCAGCCCCCGCGAGCCTAACAGCCCACAGGGAAAAAAAGAGTCACATTTTTGAAAGGTAAGAAAAAATGATTAATTCAAATGCATTATCCCAAATATGAAACTGATTGTCTGAAAAATAAGGAAAGTTGAACATTCTGAGTCAAGGCAAATAAATGTTTGAATACATATATTTAGAACTTTATAAACAAAGTGCCCAACCATAGCTTAGAGTGTCACAGAAAATAAGATTTACTTACCCCAGGACACTCATCTACATGTTTGTAGAAAGCCAAACCAGTACTGAAACGAGAATCAGCAGAGGTAATGGTATATATAAAAGAGTATATCGTCGATCTGAAAAGGGAGGTAAGAGATGAATCTCTACGACCGATAACAGAGAACCTATGAAATAGACCCCGTAGAAGGAGATCACTGCATTCAAATAGGCAATACTCTCCTCACATCCCTCTGACATTCATTGCACGCTGAGAGGAAAACCGGGCTCCAACTTGCTGCTGAGCGCATATCAACGTAGAATCTAGCACAAACTTACTTTACCACCTCCATCGGAGGCAAAGTTTGTAAAACTGAATTGTGGGTGTGGTGAGGGGTGTATTTATAGGCATTTTAAGGTTTGGGAAACTTTGCCCCTCCTGGTAGGAATGTATATCCCATACGTCACTAGCTCATGGACTCTTGCTAATTACATGAAAGAAAGGTCTTCTACACAGCGCAAGAACGCCTCTCTTTTTGTCTGGTTTACAGACAATTGAGAAAGATGGAATCTCCCCCTTGGAGGAGAATGTTTGAAATCTAGGCAACGTCTCTTGCCCAGGCCTGAGCAAAGAGAGAGAGAGTCTGCCCCTACTAGATCCGTTCCCGGATCGGGGGCTAACCCTTCATGCTGTTTTAGTGGCAGCAGCAGGCTTTTTGGCCTGTTTACCCTTGTTCCAAGCCTGGTTAGGTCTCCAGGTTGGCTTGGATTGAGCAGGGGAAGAGGAAGCGGGACCACCCTTAAAGTTTTGAAAGGAACGAAAATTATTTTGTTTGGTCCTTGTCTTATTTGACTTATCCTGAGGGAGGGCATGACCCTTCCCTCCAGTGATGTCTGAAATGATCTCTTTCAGTGCAGGCCCGAATAGGGTCTTACCTTTGAAAGGGATGGTCAAAAGCTTAGATTTAGATGACACATCAGCCGACCAGGACTTAAGCCATAACACTCTACGCGCTAAAATGGCAAAAGCTGAATTCTTTGCCGCTAATTTAGCAAGATGAAAAGCGGCGTCTGTAATAAAAGAATTAGCTAACTTAAGAGCATTAATTCTGTCCAGAATATCATCTAGTGGGGTCTCCATCTGAAGAGCCTCAAACCAAAAGGCAGCTGCATTGGTTACAGGAACAATGTACGCTATAGGTTGAAGAAGAAAACCTTGATGAACAAAAATTTTCTTTAGGAGAACCTCTAATTTTTTATCCATAGGATCAATGAAAGCACAACTGTCTTCAATAGGTATAGTTGTACGCTTAGCCAGAGTAGAAATAGCTCCCTCCACCTTAGGGACCGTCTGCCATGAGTCCTTTATGGTGTCAGATATTGGAAACTTTTTCTTAAAAACAGGAGGGGGAGCAAACGGAATACCTGGTCTATCCCACTCCTTAGTAACAATGTCCGAAATCCTCTTAGGGACCGGAAAAACCTCAGTGTAAACAGGAACCTCTAAATATTTGTCCATTTTACACAATTTCTCTGGAACTACAATAGGGTCACAATCATCCAGTCTCGCTAAAACCTTCCTGAGCAATAAACGGAGGTGTTCTAGCTTCAATTTAAATGCCGTCATATCTGAATCAGTCTGAGGGAACATTTTTCCTGAATCGGAAAACTCTCCCTCAGAGACCAAATCCCTCATCCCTACTTCAGAACATTGTGAGGGAATATCGGATACGGCTACTAAAGAGTCAGAAGGCTCAGCATTTGATCTTAACCCAGAGCTACTGCGCTTCCCTTGCAACCCTGGCAGCTTAGATAAAACCTCTGAGGGTAGTATTCATAACTGAGGCCATATCTTGCAAGGTGAAAGAATTAGACGCACTAGAAGTACTTGGCGTCGCTTGTGTGGGCATTACTGGTTGTGACACTTGGGGAGAACTAGATGGCAAAACCTGATTACCTTCTGTCTGAGAATCATCTAATGCCAAATCTTTATAAGTCAAAATATGCTGTTTGCAATTTATAGACATATCAGTACAAGTGGGACACATTCTAAGAGGGGGTTCCACAATGGCTTCTAAACAAATTGAGCAACGAGTTTCCTCAATGTCAGACATGTTTAACAGGCTAGTATTGAGGCAAGCAAGCTTGGAAAACACTTTATTTAATGAAAAAAATACAATTTGCAAAAACGGTACTGTGCCTTTAAGAGAAAAAAAGGCATACACAAACTGCAAAACTGCTTAAAATAACTCCAAACTTTTCGAAATTTTTACAGTATACTTATCAAGCTTTAGTAAGATTGCACCACAAATATTAAGGTAATTAACCCTTAAATGAGAAAACCGGATTAAAAAAAAAGAGTTAAAACCCTGCCCTCAAGGATCAAAAATGTGGAAAAGAAGCTTCGATTAGGCCCTTAGAAGTGCTCCAGGACCCTTCTGTTGTGGCTCACCGCTTGCTTATGCAAAATAAATGCGCAACTGAGGCGCAAAAATAGGCCCCGACCCTCTCATCTCGATGTTGCTGGGGCCTACACAAAAATTTACAAAACGATCTTTGAGCCATGTGGGTTATAAAAAAAAACAAATCAGCCAAGTGAACCCTCCAAACAGAAGTCCCAAATAAAATAAACACAGTACTCCCAGACACACAAACATTTGTTCCTAATATAACATACAAACTGAGTGCCCATAAAATTAGCCCTATATGCAAGCTAGTAATACCCTTCTAACACTAGGATTACTGCTTCCCCTTCCCCTAATGGGGATACTTTCAGCCTTTCTGTAGTTATCCAAGTCTCTGCAGAAAAAAAAGGGCTGAACATACCTCATTGCTGTATAGCAAGAACCGTTCCTCACACTGAAGTTTTCCTGTACTCCTCAGCTTCTGTGGGAACAGCAATGGACCTTAGCTACAAATGCTAAGATCATCATCCTCCAGGCAGAAATCTTCATCTATGTCCTGTTAGGATGAATCCGTGGACTCGGTACATCTTGCAAAAGAAATACACACACACTCTGCTACTACTCTTCTCCTCTCGTTACCTCATCACACTCCCGTTTACAGGACTTCTCCAGACTGGCTCCCATCTTGTGTAACTCTCTGCCTCGCTCCACAAGACTCTCCCCTAGTTTTGAAAGCTTCAAGCACTCCCTAAAGACTCTACTGTTCAGGAATGCATACACCCTATGCTAACTGTTCTTTATACCAGTTCCTCTCCTCCATCGATATCCCCTGAACCCCCTTAGCATGTAAGCCTGGGTCCAGCTGTTTGTAGATCACCTTCTTAAGAGGTGACTTACAACAGTGCAACTCTTGACAGGGCTCTCTACCCATTTTATCCATTTAATTGTTTTGTTGTTTATAGCGCTGCGGAATCTGTTGGCGCTCTACAAATAAATATATATATATATATATATATATAAAACATAAAATTTATGTAAGAACTTACCTGATAAATTCATTTCTTTCATATTAGCAAGAGTCCATGAGCTAGTGACGTATGGGATATACATTCCTACCAGGAGGGGCAAAGTTTCCCAAACCTCAAAATGCCTATAAATACACCCCTCACCACACCCACAAATCAGTTTAACGAATAGCCAAGAAGTGGGGTGATAAGAAAAAAGTGCAAAAGCATAAAAAAATAAGGAATTGGAATAATTGTGCTTTATACAAAAAAATCATAACCACCACAAAAAGGGTGGGCCTCATGGACTCTTGCTAATATGAAAGAAATGAATTTATCAGGTAAGTTCTTACATAAATTATGTTTTCTTTCATGTAATTAGCAAGAGTCCATGAGCTAGTGACGTATGGGATAATGAATACCCAAGATGTGGATCTTCCATGCAAGAGTCACTAGAGAAGGAGGGATAAAATAAAGACAGCCAATTCCGCTGAAAAATAATCCACACCCAAAACAAAGTTTCAATCTTATAATGAAAAAAACTGAAATTATAAGCAGAAGAATCAAACTGAAACAGCTGCCTGAAGTACTTTTCTACCAAAGACTGCTTCAGAAGAAGAAAACACATCAAAATGGTAGAATTTAGTAAAAGTATGCAAAGAAGACCAAGATGCTGCTTTGCAAATCTGATCAACCGAAGCTTCATTCCTAAATGCCCAGGAAGTAGAGACTGACCTAGTCGAATGAGCTGTAATCCTTTGAGGCGGAGTTCTACCCGACTCAACATAAGCATGATGAATCAAAGACTTAACCAAGATGCCAAAGAAATTGCAGAAGCCTTCTGACCTTTCCTAGAACCAGAAAAGATAACAAATAGACTAGAAGTCTTTCGGAAATCTTTAGTAGCTTCAACATAATATTTCAAAGCTCTAACTACATCCAAAGAATGCAACGATCTTTCCTTAGAGTTCTTAGGATTAGGACACAATGAAGGAACCACAATTTCTCTACTAATGTTGTTAGAATTCACAACCTTAGGAAAAAATTTAAATGAAGTTCGCAACACTGCCTTATCCTGATGAAAAATCAGAAAAGGAGACTCACAAGAAAGAGCAGATAATTCAGAAACTCTTCTAGCAGAAGAGATGGCCAAAAGAAACAAAACTTTCCAAGAAAGTAATTTAATATCCAGCGAATGCATAGGTTCAAACGGAGGAGCTTGAAGAGCCCCCAGAACCAAATTCAAATTCCAAGGAGGAGAAATTGACTTAATGACAGGTTTGATACAAACCAAAGCCTGTACAAAACAATCAATATCAGGAAGATTAGCAATCTTTCTGTGAAAAAGAACAGAAAGAGCAGAGATTTGTCCTTTCAAGGAACTTGCAGACAAAGCTTTATCCAAACCATCCTGAAGAAACTGTAAAATTCTAGGAATTCTAAAATAATGCCAAGAAAAATGATGAGAAGAACACCAAGAAATGTAAGTCTTCCAGACTAGATAATATATCTTCCTAGATACAGATTTACAAGCCTGTAACATAGTATTACGGAGTCAGAGAAACCTCTATGACTGAGAATCAAGCGTTCAATCTCCATACCTTCAAATTTAAGGATTTGAGATCCTGATGGAAAAAAGGACCTTGCGATAGAAGGTCTGGTCTTAACGGAAGAGTCCACGGTTGGCAAGTAGCCATCCGGACAAGATCCGCATACCAAAACCTGTGAGGCCATGCTGGAGCCACCAGCAGAACAGACGAATGCTCCTTTAGAATCTTGGAAATCACTCTTGGAAGAAGAACTAGAGGCGGAAAGATATAGGCAGGATGATACTTCCAAGGAAGTGACAATGCATCCACTGCTTTCGCCTGAGGATCCCTGGATCTGGATAGATACCTGGGAAGCTTCTGGTTTATATGAGAAGCCATCAGATCTATTTCTGGAAGTCCCCACATTTGAACAATCTGAAGAAAAACCTCTGGGTGAAGAGACCACTTGCCCGGATGTAATGTTTGGCGACTGAGATAATCCGCTTCCCAATTGTCTATACCTGGGATATGAACCGCAGAAATTAGACAGGAGCTGGATTCCGCCCATACAAGTATTCGAGATACTTCTTTCATAGCCAGAGGACTGTGAATCCCTCCTTGATGATTGACATATGCCACGGTTGTGACATTGTCCGTCTGAAAACAAATGAACGACTCTCTCTTTAGAAGAGGCCACGACTGAAGAGCTCTGAAAATCGCACGGAGTTCCAAAATGTTGATTGGTAATCTCGCCTCCTGAGATTCCCAAACCCCTTGTGCTGTCAGAGACCCCCATAAGCTCCCCAACCTGTCAGACTTGCATCTGTTGAAATCACAGTCCAGGTCGGAAGAACAAAAGAAGCCCCCTGAACTAAACGATGGTGGTCTGTCCACCACCTCAGAGAGTGTCGTACAATCGGTTTTAAAGATATTAATTGCGATATCTTTGTATAATCCCTGCACCACTGGTTCAGCATACAGAGCCTAAGAGGTCGCATGTGAAAACGAGCAAATGGGATCGCGTCTGATGCAGCAGTCATAAGACCTAGAATTTCCATGCATAAGGCTACCGAAGGGAATGATTGAGACTGAAGGTTTCGACAAGCTGAAACCAATTTCAGACGTCTTTTGTCCGTCAGCGACAGAGTCATGGACACTGAATCTATCTGGAAACCTAAAAAGGTTACCCTTGTCTGAGGAATCAACGAACTCTTTGGTAAATTGATCCTCCAACCATGTTCTCGAAGAAACGATACAAGTTGATTCGTATGAGATTCTGCTAAATGTGAAGACTGAGCAAGTACCAAGATATCATCCAAATAAGGAAATACCACAATACCCTGTTCTCCGATTACAGATAGAAGGGCACCGAGAACCTTTGTAAAAATCCTTGGAGCTGTTGCTAGGCCTAACGGCAGAGCCACAAACTGGTAATGCTTGTCTAGGAAAGAGAATCTCAGAAACTGATAGTGATCTGGATGAATCGGAATATGCAGATATGCATCTTGTAAATCTATTGTGGACATATAATGCCCTTGCTGAACAAAAGGCAGAATAGTCCTTATAGTTACCATTTTGAATGTTGGTATCCTTACATAACGATTCAATATTTTTAAATCCAGAACTGGTCTGAAGGAATTCTCCTTCTTTGGTACAATGAAGAGATTTGAGTAAAACCCCAGCCCCTGTTCCAGAACTGGAACTGGCACAATTACTCCAGCCAACTATAGATCTGAAACACATTTCAGAAATGCTTGAGCCTTCACTGGATTTATTGGGACACGGGAAAGAAAAAATCTTCTTGCAGGAGGCCTTATCTTTAAGCCTATTCTGTACCCTTGTGAAACAATGTTCTGAATCCAAAGATTGTGAATCGAATTGATCCAAATTTCTTTGAAAAATCGTAATCTGCCCCCTACCAGCTGGGCTGGAATGAGGGCCGCACCTTCATGTGGACTTGGGAGCTGGCTTTGGCTTTCTAAAAGGCTTGGATTTATTCCAGACTGTAGATGGTTTCCAAACTGATACTGTTCCTGTAGGGGAAGGATCAGGCTTTTGTTCCTTATTGTGACAAAAGGAATGAAAACGATTAGCAGCCCTATATTTACCTTTAGATTTTTTATCCTGTGGTAAAAAGTTCCTTTCCCCCCAGTAACAGTTGAAATAATAGAATCCAACTGTGAACCAAACAATTTATTACCTTAGAAAGAAAGGGAAAGCAAAGTTGACTTAGAAGACATATCAGCATTCCAAGTTTTAAGCCATAAAGCTCTTCTAGCTAAAATAGCTAAAGACATATACCTGACATCAACTCTAATGATATCAAAGATGGCATCACAAATAAAATTATTAGCATGTTGAAGAAGATTAACAATGCTATGAGTATTATGATCTGTTACTTGTTGTGCTAAAGCTTCTAACCAGAAAGTTGAAGCTGCAGCAACATCCGCCAAAGATATAGCAGGTCTAAGAAGATTACCTGAACATAAGTAAGCTTTTCTTAGAAAGGATTCAATTTTCCTATCTAAAGGATCCTTAAAGGAAGTACTATCTGCCGTAGGAATAGTAGTACGTTTAGCAAGAGTAGAGTAGAGATAGCCCCATCAACCTTAGGGATTTTGTCCCAAAACTCTAATCTGTCATATGGCACAGGATATAATTGCTTAAACCGTTTAGAAGGAGTAAATTAATTACGCAGATTATTCCATTCCCTGGAAATTACTTCAGAAATAGCATCAGGGACGGGAAAAACCTCCGGAATAACTACAGGAGGTTTAAAAACCGTATTCAAATGTTTAGATTTAGTATCAAAGGGACCAGATTCCTCTATTTCTAATGCAATTAAGACTTCTTTAAGTAAAGAACGAATAAATTAAATTTTAAATAAATAAGAAGATTTATCGATATCAATCTCTGAAACAGAATCCTCTGAACCAGAAAAATCAGTATCAGAAACAGAATCAAAATGATGATGTTCGTTTAAAAAGTCATCTGAAACATGAGAAGTTTAAAAAACTTTTTTACGTTTACTGGAAGGAGGAATAACAGACATAGCGTTCTTAATAGATTTAGAAACAAAATCTCTTATGTCAACAGGAACACCCTGAATATTAGATGTTGATGGAACAGCAACAGGTAATGGCACATTACTAAAGGAAATATTATCTGCATTAACAAGTTTGTCATGACATTCATCACAAACAACAGCCGGAGAAACAGTTACCACAAGTTTACAACAAATACACTTAACTTTGGTAGATCCAGCATCAGGCAGTGATTTTCCAGAAGTAGCTTCTGATTCAGGGTCAATCTGAGACATCTTGCAATATGTAATAGAAAAAACAACATATAAAGCAAAATTTATCAAATTCCTTAAATGACAGTTTCAGGAATGGGAAAAAATGCCAATGAACAAGTTTCTAGCAACCAGCAGCAAATAAACAATGAGACTTAAATATTGTGGAGACAATAATGACGCCCATATTTTTTAGCGCCAAAAAAAGACACCCACATTAATTGGCGCCTAAATGCTTTTAGCGCCAAAAATGACGCCACATCCAGTAACGCCGACATTTTTGGCGCAAAAAACGTCGAAAAATTGACGCAACTTCCGGCGTCATACTTGTCGCCGGAAGTTGCGTCAATTTTTTGACGTTTTTTGCGCCAAAAATGTCGGCGTTACTGGATGTGGCGTAATTTTTGGCGCTAAAAGCATTTAGGCGCCAATTAATGTGGGTGTCTTTTTTGGCTCTAAAAAATATGGGCGTCATTATTGTCTCCA
>NC_069506.1:121296193-121436193 GCF_027579735.1 Bombina bombina
TCTCAGAAAAAAGGAAATTCATGCTTACCTGGTAAATTTATTTCTTCTACGATACGACGAGTCCACGGATTTCATCCTTACTTGTGGGATATTATCCGCCAGCTAACAGGAAGTGGCAAAGAGCACCACAGCAGAGCTGTATATATAGCTCCTCCCTTCCCCTCCACCCCCAGTCATTTGACCGAAGGTTATAGGAAGAGAAAGGAAAAGCTAAAAGGTGCAGAGGTGACTGAAGTTGTAAATAATAAAAATATAATCTGTCTTAAATTGACAGGGAGGGCCGTGGACTTGTATCGTAGAAGAAATCAATTTATCAGCTAAGAATAAATTTCCTTTTCTTCTACTAGATACGACGAGTCCACTGATTTCATTCTTACTTGTGGGATACAATACCAAAGCAACAGGACATGGATGAAAGGGAGGGACAAGACAGAGACCTAAACGGAAGGCACCACTGCATGAAGAACTTTTCTCCCAAAAACAGCCTCAGAAGAAGCAAAAGTATCAAATTTGTAAAATTCTCTCTCCTGTTTGATTCGAGCAATCACCCGTGGAAGGAGAGGAAACGGTGGCAACACATAAGCTAGGCTGAACGACCAAGGCACTGCCAAGGCATCTATCAGTTCGGCCTGAGGATCCCTCGACCTGGATCCGTATCTTGGAAGTTTGGCATTCTGTCGAGACGCCATCAGATCCAATTCCGGTCTGCCCCATCGGAGAATCAGTGAGGCAAAAACCTCCGGGTGGAGTTCCCACTCCCCCGGATGAAAGGTCTGTCGACTTAGAAAATCTGCTTCCCAGTTCTCTACCCATCGGATTATCTTGGATACTTCTATCATCGCTAAGGAACTCCTTGTTCCCCCCTGATGATTGATATATGCTACAGTCGTGATGTTGTCCGACTGGAATCTGATGAATTTGGCTGAAGCCAACTGAGGCCACGCCTGAAGCGCATTGAATATTGCTCTCAGTTCCAGAATATTGATTGGAAGTAGAGACTCCACCCGAGTTTCAGGGAATTCCAGACTGCACCCCAGCCCAGAAGGTCCGTTGTCACTATCACCCACGAGGGTCTGTGAAAACAAGTCCCCTGGGACAGATGAGCCGGTGACAACCACCACAGAAGAGAGTCTCTTGTCTCTTGATCCAGATTTATCTGAGGAGATAAATTTGCATAGCCCCATTCCACTGTCTGAGCATGCACAGCTGCAGTGGTCTGAGACGAAAGCGGGCAAACGGAATAATGTCCACTGCCGCTACCATTAATCCAATGACCTCCATACACTGAGCCACTGATGGCCGAGGAATGGACTGAAGTGCTCGGCAAGTATTTAGAATCTTTGTTTTTCTGACTTCCGTCAGAAATATTTTCATGTCTACCAAGTCTATCAGAGTCCCCAAGAAGGGAACCCTTGTCCGTGGAACTAGTGAACTCTTTTCTATGTTCACCTTCCAACCGTGAGTTCTCAGGAAAGACAACACTGTGTCCGTGTGAGATCTTGTCAGTTGATAAGTCAACGCTTGAATCAGAATATCGTCCATATAAGGCGCCACTGCTATGCCTTGCGGTCTGAGAACCGCCAAAAGAGACCCTAGAACCTTTGTGAAGATTCTGGGTGCTGTGGCCAACCCGAAGGTAAGAGCCACAAACTGATAATATTTGTCCAGGAAGGCAAACCTTAGAAACTGATGATGATCCTTGTGAATAGGAATATGAAGGTAGGCATCCTTTAAGTCCAGGGTAGTCATATATTGACCCTCCTGGATCATTGGTAAGATTGTTCGTATAGTCTCCATCTTGAACGATGGAACTCTGAGAAACTTGTTTAGACACTTAAGATCTAAAATGGGTCTGAAAGTTCCCTCTTTTTTGGGAACCACGGAAAGATTTGAGTAAAACCCCTGTCCCGGTTTTGGAACGGGACAAATTACTCCCATGGTAGAGAGGTCTTTTACACAGTGTAAGAACGCCTCTCTTTTTATCTGGTCTACAGATATTCTTGAAAGATGAAATCTCCCTCTTGGGAGAAAGTCCTTGAATTCCAGATGATACCCGTGTGCCCCGATTTCCAGTGCCCAGGGGTCCTGAACATCTCTTGCCCAAGCCTGAGCAAAGAAAGAAAGTCTGCCCCCCACTAGATCCGGTCCCGATCAGGGGCCGCCCATTCATGCTGTCTTTGTAGCAGCAGCGGGCTTCTTGGATTGTTTCCCTTTATTCCAAGTCTGGTTGGGTCTCCAGACTGACTTAGGTTGTGCAAAATTCCCTTCCTGCTTTGTGAAGGAAGAGGAAGCAGAGGGTCCTCCTTTATAATTCTGAAAGGAGCGAAAATTATTTTGTTTACCCCTCATCTTAGACTTATCCTGAGGTAGGGCATGGCCTTTGCCTCCAGTAATATCAGAAATGATTTCCTTCAATTCAGGCCCGAAAAGGGTGTTACCTTTAAAAGGGAATAGTTAAAAGCTTCGTTTTTGATGACACGTCAGCAGACCAAGATTTGAGCCATAACGCTCTAAAATAGCAAATCCTGCATTTTTCGCCGCTAATTTAGCAATTTGAAAAGCAGTATCAGTAATGAAAGAATTAGCTAGCTTAAGAGCCTTAATTCTATCCAAAATGTCATCTAACAGAGTCTCAAACTTTAGAGACTCTTCCAGAGCCTCAAACCAAAAAGCTGCCGCAGTAGTTACTGGAACAATGCAGGCCGTAGGTTGTAAAAGAAAACTCTGATTAATAAATAATTTCATTAGAAGACCCTCTAACTTTTTATCCATAGGGTCTTTGAAAGCACAACTGTCCTCGATGGGTATAGTTGTACGCTTAGCCAGGGTAGATATAGCTCCCTCTCCCTTAGGGACCGTTTGCCACGAGTCCCGAATGGTGTCTGATATGGGAAACATTTTCTTAAAATTTGGAGGGGCAGAAAACAGTATACCTTGTCAATCCCATTCCTTTTTTATAATTTCCGAAATTCTTTTAGGAACCGAAAAAACATCAGTGTAAGTAGGCACCTCTAGATATTTGTCCATCTTACACAATTTCTCTGGTGGTATCACAATAGGGTCACAATCATCCAGAGTCGCTAAAACCTCCCGAAATAACAGGCGGAGATGTTCAAGCTTAAATTTAAAGGACGAATCTGTCTGAGGTAACACATTCCCTGAATCTGAAAGCTCTCCCTCAGACAGCAATTCCCTGACCCCCAACTCAGAACACTGTGAGGGTACATCGGAAATAGCTAATAAAGCATCAGAGGATTCAGTATTCACATTAATACCTGACCTACTGCGTTTACCCTGTAACACTGGTAATTTAGATAATACCTCTGTAAGGGTAGTTCACATAACTGCAGCCATCTACTGCAGAGTAAAGGAATTAGACACACTAGAGGTACTTGGCGTCGCTTGTGTGGGCGTTAAAGGTTGTGACACTAGGGGAGAATTGGATGGCATATCCGGATTCTCTTCAGACTGAGAATCATCCTTAGACACACTATCTTTATTTAGAATATGCTCTTTACAATGTAAGGCCCTTTCAGTACAAGAGGTACACAATGTAAGAGGGGGTTCCACAATGGCATCTAAACACATAGAACACTGAGATTCCTCAATGTCAGATATGTTGAACAGACCAGTAAAAGCAACAAAAGACGTTTAAACACTTTATTAAATGCTTTAAACAGTTTTCAGAAAACATGTACTGTGTCTTTAAAAAATAAAAAGTGAACAATTTTTTCAAAACTGCAGTAAACTTAATTTTCTTCAAAATTAACTCAATCCCAAATAAGGTTTCCAAAAATTATTGCACCCCAAGTATTAAGGGAAGGATTAAGTGCTAAAAAGTATTTATAGCCATTTATGATAAAGTCAGCAAAAAAATACCCTATGCACCTACCGGCCAACAGTGTACTTCGAGAAGACTCGACAACAATCCGGAGAGGAAAGAACCGGAGCCAATGCCTGCTGCTTCCTAGTCAGAATAAAGAGCGTGTCTGAGCATGCGAAAATATGCCCCGCCCATCAGGACCGACGACCGAGTAGGCCCAAACAACCGCATGGAGGAGCGGTTACAATATTAGCTATGTGGAAATGATTACCCCTAAATAAAATGCTACGGTCATAATGTGAAACAACCAACCACAAATATATATCTCCCAGTGTCTTTATAATGAATCTTGCAGCACATAGACATTATAAACCTTGCCCAAAAAAATGTCAACAAATAAAATAACTAATAAATAGTGAATAGGTTACAGTAACACCCCCCTTGAAGATAGGTCTACTGCTTACCCCTTCCCTAACAGGGAATACATTTTCAGCCGTTTTCTGACATACCAAGTCTCCTCAGAATAAAAGGATGCACATACCTCAATGCTGCTGGCAGCATGAATCGGTCTCCACACTGAAGATGTCTCCTGTATTTCCTTCAGATCTGTGGTAACCAACATGGATCTTAGTTACAGCTGCTAAGATCATCAACCTCAGGGCAGAATTCTTCTTCAAAATCCCCCTGAGGGAAACCGTACTCATCGGTACCATTTAAAATAAAAAACTTCTTGATTGAAGAAACTAAAACCAACACCTCACTTTACCATGTCTTCCTAGTATAACACAGGCAAAGAAAATGACTGGGGGTGGAGGGGAAGGGAGGAGCTATATATACAGCTCTGCTGTGGTGCTCTTTGCCACTTCCTGCTGAACAGGAGGCGTAATCCCATAAGCATGGATGAAATCCATGGACTCGTCATATCTTGTAAAAGAAATATACTTACCAATGGACACTAATCCACTACTAATCAAGTAGATGAAACATTATCAGTAGAGGTTATGGAATAGGAGTATATCTGTAGATCCACAAATGGAGGCAGAAGACAGGTCCCTGCTACCGACTACAGAGGGTTTGTAAAAAGATTTCCCATGAGGTGAAAACAAAGCAAAATAAACCCTACCCCAAATTTATCCCTCTGACAAGCACTGTACTCTGAGGGAAACTGGGCCTCACCATAGACTGAAAACCCCTTTTTCTCTGAAGAATCATATGTACATCTTCATTCTTTAACCACCTACAGAGGAAGCAAAGTAAAGACTGAGGTATGTGTAAGGGATTTTATAGAGCTCTTGGGGTTTGGGAATCTTTTCCTCCTCTTAGTAGTAGAGAAGAGTAATTCCCATGAGTAATGGATAGTGGACTCTCACCAACTGTATGCATGTTTCATACTGGAGCGCAGGTACATATGCTCTTACATTCTTTATAAGCTTCAAATTTCACTTATTTTTACAGTGCACAATTCAGAGCCGCAATTGCAAGCACTGCTTGCTAAGAGACAACACCTAATCGGTGGAATTTGCGGCTAATGAGGGATTCCAAAAGCAAGCAGGAAAAGGGAGCATGTGTACCCGAGTTTCAATATGGCAGCACTCTGTTTAAAGAACCCAGCACTGCTGGAACTTCCACTTCAAAGAGGGCTACTAAAATAGTCTAAAATATAAAAAAGTACAAAGAAAGTCTCTATGGTCTAAACATGTTGTCCAATCAGCGCTCTCCCCATATGGCCATGCAGTTGTAGCTAGAGCGCAAATTGGACAATAATTTAAACCGTTAGCTCATAGAAAAATTGACTTTTGAAGTGGGAGGCAGAGCATGGAGTATTTGAATGTTATATCTATATTAAAAAGTAAGTTATAGCACAACTTCATTACAACTGATTAATGAAACTATCTAAAAAAACATTAACAGTCCAGATCTGATTTTTAAAAAACAGAATTTATGCTTACCTGATAAATTACTTTCTCCAACGGTGTGTCCGGTCCACGGCGTCATCCTTACTTGTGGGAATATCTCTTCCCCAACAGGAAATGGCAAAGAGTCCCAGCAAAAGCTGGCCATATAGTCCCTCCTAGGCTCCGCCCACCACAGTCATTCGACCGACGGACAGGAGGAAAAAACAGGAGAAACTATAGGGTGCTGTGGTGACTGTAGTTAGAGAAAATAATTCATCAAACCTGATTAAAAAACCAGGGCGGGCCGTGGACCGGACACACCGTTGGAGAAAGTAATTTATCAGGTAAGCATAAATTCTGTTTTCTCCAACATTGGTGTGTCCGGTCCACGGCGTCATCCTTACTTGTGGGAACCAATACCAAAGCTTTAGGACACGGATGAAGGGAGGGAGCAAATCAGGTTACCTAAACGGAAGGCACCACGGCTTGCAAAACCTTTCTCCCAAAAATAGCCTCAGAAGAAGCAAAAGTATCAAATTTGTAAAATTTGGCAAAAGTGTGCAGTGAAGACCAAGTCGCTGCCTTACATATCTGATCAACAGAAGCCTCGTTCTTGAAGGCCCATGTGGAAGCCACAGCCCTAGTGGATGATCTGTGATTCTTTCAGGGGGCTGACGTCCAAATTGTGCAACAAACGTTCCTTCTTTGAAACTGGATTCGGACACAAAGGTGGTACAACTATCTCCTGGTTAATATTTTTGTTAGAAACAACCTTTGGAAGAAAACCAGGCTTAGTACGCAAAACCACCTTATCTGCATGGAACACCAGATAGGGTGGAGAACACTGCAAAGCAGATAACTCAGAAACTCTTCTAGCAGAAGAAATCGCAACCAAAAACAAAACTTTCCAAGATAACAACTTAATATCTATGGAATGTAGAGGTTCAAACGGAACCCCTTGAAGAACTGAAAGAACTAGATTTAAACTCCAGGGAGGAGTCAAAGGTCTGTAAACAGGCTTGATCCTAACCAGAGCCTGAACAAATGCTTGAACATCTGGCACAGCTGCCAGTCGTTTGTGTAATAAGACAGATAAAGCAGAAATCTGTCCCTTTAGAGAACTCGCTGATAATCCTTTATCCAAACCTTCTTGTAGAAAAGAAAGGATCTTAGGAATTTTGACCATATTCCATAAGAATCCCTTGGATTCACACCAGCAGATATATCTTTTCCATATTTTATGGTAAATTTTTCTAGTTACCGGTTTTCTGGCTTGAACTAGAGTATCTATCACAGAATCTGACAACCCACGCTTTGATAGAATCAAGCGTTCAATTTCCAAGCCGTCAGCTGGAGGGAGACCAGATTTGGATGTTTGAATGGACCCTGTACAAGAAGATCCTGTCTCAAAGGTAGCTTCCATGGTGGTACCGATGACATGTTCACCAGGTCTGCATACCAAGTCCTGCGTGGCCACGCAGGGGCTATCAAGGTCACCGGAGCCCTCTCCTGCTTGATCCTGGCTACCAGCCTGGGAATGAGAGGAAACGGTGGAAACACATAGGCTAGGTTGAAGGTCCAAGGCGCTACTAATGCATCCACTAGAGTCGCCTTGGGATCCCTGGATCTGGACCCGTAGCAAGGAACCTTGAAGTTCTGACGAGACGCCATCAGATCCATGTCTGGAATGCCCCATAATTGAGTCAACTGGGCAAAGATCTCCGGGTGGAGTTCCCACTCCCCCGGATGGAAAGTCTGACGACTCAGGTAACCCGCTTCCCAGTTTTCCACACCTGGGATGTGGATCGCAGATAGGTGGCAGGAGTGATCCTCCGCCCATTGTATTATTTTGGTCACTTCTTTCATCGCCAGGGAACTCCTTGTTCCCCCCTGATGATTGATATAAGCAACAGTCGTCATGTTGTCTGATTGGAATCTTATGAATCTGGCCTTTGCTAGCTGAGGCCAAGCCCTGAGAGCATTGAATATCGCTCTCAGTTCCAGAATGTTTATCGGGAGAAGAGACTCTTCCCGAGACCATAGTCCCTGAGCTTTCAGGGATTCCCAGACCGCGCCCCAGCCCACTAGACTGGCGTCGGTCGTGACGATGACCCACTCTGGTCTGCGGAAGCTCATTCCCTGGGATAGGTGGTCCAGGGTTAGCCACCAACGGAGTGAATCTCTGGTCTTCTGATCTACTTGAATCACTGGAGACAAGTCTGTATAGTCCCCATTCCACTGTTTCAGCATGCACAGTTGTAATGGTCTTAGATGAATTCGCGCAAAAGGAACTATGTCCATTGCTGCAACCATCAACCCTACTACTTCCATGCACTGAGCTACGGAAGGACGAGGAATAGAATGAAGAATTTGACAAGTGTTTAGAAGTTTTGACTTTCTGACTTCCGTCAGGAAAATCCTCATTTCTAAAGAATCTATTATTGTTCCCAAGAAAGGAACTCTTGTCGACGGAGACAGGGAACTTTTTTCTATGTTCACCTTCCATCCGTGAGACCTGAGAAAGGCCAGAACGATGTCTGTATGAGCCTTTGCCTTCGAAAGAGACGACGCTTGTATTAGAATGTCGTCCAAGTATGGTACTACTGCAATGCCCCTCGGTATTAGAACCGCTAGAAGGGAACCGAGTACCTTTGTGAAAATCCTTGGAGCAGTGGCTAACCCGAATGGGAGGGCCACAAACTGGTAAGGTTTGTCCAGAAAGGCGAACCTTAGGAACTGATGATGTTCTTTGTGGATAGGGATATGTAGATACGCATCCTTTAGATCCACGGTAGTCATAAATTGACCTTCCTGGATTGTAGGTAGAATCGTTCGAATGGTTTCCATTTTGAACGATGGTACCATGAGAAATTTGTTTAGGATTTTTAAATCCAGAATTGGTCTGAAGGTTCCCTCTTTTTTTGGGAACTATGAACAGATTTGAGTAAAATCCCATTCCTTGTTCCGCTATTGGAAATGGGTGTATCACTCCCATTTTTAACAGGTCTTCTACACAATGTAAGAATGCCTGTCTCTTTATTTGGTTTGAGGATAAGTGAGATATGTGGAACCTTCCCCTTGGGGGTAGTTCCTTGAATTCCAGGAGATAACCCTGAGAAACTATTTCTAGCGTCCAGGGATCCTGAACATCTCTTGCCCAAGCCTGAGCAAAGAGAGAGAGTCTGCCCCCTACTAGATCCGATCCCGGATCGGGGGCTACTCCTTCATGATGTTTTGTTAGCAGCAGCAGGCTTCTTGGCCTGCTTACCCTTGTTCCAGCCTTGCATCGGTTTCCAGGCTGGTTTGGTTTGTGAAGCGTTACTCTCTTGTTTAGAGGATGCAGAGTTAGAGGTCGGTCCGTTCCTGAAATTGCGAAAGGAACGAAAATTAGACTTATTCTTGGCTTTGAAAGGTCTATCATGTGGAAGGGCGTGGCCCTTTCCCCCAGTGATGTCAGAAATAATCTCTTTCAATTCTGGCCCAAAGAGTTTTACCCTTGAAGGGGATATTAAGTAATTTTGTCTTGGAAGATACATCCGCTGACCAAGACTTTAGCCAAAGCGCTCTGCGCGCCACAATTGCAAACCCTGAATTTTTCGCCGCTAATCTAGCTAATTGCAAAGCGGCATCTAAAATAAAAGAATTAGCCAACTTGAGTGCGTGAACTCTGTCCATAACCTCCTCATACGGAGTCTCTCTACTGAGCGACTTTTCCAGTTCCTCGAACCAGAACCACGCTGCTGTAGTGACAGGAACAATGCACGAAATGGGTTGCAGGAGGTAACCTTGCTGTACAAAAATCTTTTTAAGCAAACCCTCCAATTTTTTATCCATAGGATCTTTGAAAGCACAATTATCCTCCATCTTGCATAATTTTTCTGGAATGACCAAGTTGTCACAATCATCCAGAGTAGATAACACCTCCTTAAGCAGTGCGCGGAGATGCTCTAATTTAAATTTAAATGTCACAACATCAGGTTCAGCCTGTTGAGAAATTCTACCTGAATCTGAAATTTCCCCATCTGACAAAACCTCCCTCATGGCCCCTTCAGATTGGTGTGAGGGTATGACAGAGCAATTATCATCAGCGCCCTCCTGCTCTTCAGTGTTTAAAACAGAGCAATCGCGCTTTCTCTGATATGCAGGCATTTTGGATAAAATATTTGCTATGGAGTTATCCATTACAGCCGTCAATTGTTGCATGATAATAAGCATTGGCGCGCTAGAAGTACTAGGGGCCTCCTGCGTGGGAAAAACTGGTATAGACACAGAAGGAGATGATGTAGAACCCTGTCTACTCCCTTAATCATCTTGGGCAATTTCATTATCTGTGGCAGTACTGTCCTTACTTTGTTTGGACGCTATGGCACAATTATCACACAATTTTGAAGGGGGAGACACATTGGCTTTCATACATATAGAACATCCTTCTAGGAAGTTTTCCAACTACTTTGGGATCCTCACACATGCATCTGCATGTCTGCTCTCAAAAAGTAACTGCGCAGTAATGGCGCGAAAATGAGGCTCAGCCTACAACTGGGAAGGCCCTTCCTGACTGGAAAGGTGTCTAACACAGTGCCTGACGTTAAAAAACGTTCCCCAAGTTTATAAGTGTGAATTACAAGCATAAACATGTATAAAATGCCCAAATAAAGCAATCGATTTTGCCCATAAAAGTGTCTACCAGTTTTATAGCCCATATTAAGCCCTTTATTCTGTTTGAGACAAAGACAAAGAAAATGGCTTACCGGTCCCCATGAGGGGAAATGACAGCCTTCCAGCATTACATGGTCTTGTTAGAAATATGGCTAGTCATACCTTAAGCAGAAAAGTCTGCTAACTGTTTCCCCCAACTGAAGTTACTTCATCTCAACAGTCCTATGTGGAAACAGCACCCGATTTTAGTTACTGTCTGCTAAAATCATCTTCCTCTCACAAACAGATTCTTCATCTTTTTCTGTTTCAGAGTAAATGGTACATACCAGCACTATTTTAAAATAACAAACTCTTGATAGTAGATAAAAAAACTACAACTAAAACACCACATACTCTTAACCATCTCCGTGGAGAGATATTCCCACAAGTAAGGATGACGCCGTGGACCGGACACACCAATGTTGGAGAAAAGGGAAGTTAACAATCACTTTAATAAAGTTAGAAGCTGAAAGCACCAAAACAGGGGGTCACAATCTGAAGTTAGAAGGCAGCAGATTCAGGAGAAGTTTGAGGAAGCAGCTTTTATTTGTTTTGTTTTTGCAGAAAAGGGTGGTGGATTTATGGAATAAACTTTCAATAGAGGAATGCATGGGGCACACAAGGCTATCCTAGGAAATAAGGAACATGTAATATGGGTAGAGTTGATGGGCCTTTTTGATTCTTATCTACTGTCAAATTCTGAGTTTCTCTGTTTCAACAGGGTCAGAAAAGGATTTGAAGTCAAAGTATAGCAATTTGTACAAAATGTTGAGCATGTCCTTCTCATGAGCTGCAATACATTGGAGCTCAGAATTGTGACAAAGGGATCCAATTAATAAGCATTCAGTTAAAACAAAAGCAGAATAAATGGAATCTGCATTAAAATTAATTGTGCAAAAGTTTCAAATAACTTACTTTTCAACAATACTGTTTTTGGTTTATGTATATGTAAACAGTCTGAACTAAGTTATGTTTGATAGGTTATATACCTAACCCACATCCTGCAAAATCATTCTCTTTCATCTCACCAGTCCATGATATTTGTAGATAGCGCAGCAGAGAAGCCCAGTATGTTGAAACTGATTTCAGTTGCTGTGCAGAGAGCTAATCCAGCCATGACAGGTAAGAGAGACATGTTCACCATCATTCCTGTACAAGAAACATAATAATAAATATATACCTAGGGGGGTTACCTCCTCTTTTAGCCCAGTTGTGCTTTTCACAGAGGAAAAAAACTTCCCTTAAAGGATTACTTTCTGTTATAATTTTTAAGCTAAACAACTAACATATTAAAGTTAATAAACATTAATTAAAACCTACTGACCTATATTTTCTCCAAAACGAAGTTTCATAACGTTCTAAAAGTTATATCTTTTATTCGCCGATGTCACGTTATCCTGCCCACTATTTTTAGCACTGCATGTTCAAAATACTTAAACCAATAACTTTGTGTTTAAAGCGCCATTTTGAAACCTAGGTATTGTAAACGGATTGGTACAGAGCAAAGGATACCCACGGAGTAGGTTTGGAAAACAATTAAATTTGCAGACAAGATTTCTGACATACGGTAGAGATATGTTAATGAAATGCTATTGATAAAAAGCGTATTTGGGGTAGTTAGTTAGTAACAGGCATAGAAAATATTTACTTACAGTGGCCCTTTAAGTATATCAGTCTGATCCCGCAGACTAAGGTCAGTCCAGCCCGAAATTCCATATATTTCAATCTGCATGTCCTCTCACTACCTTGAGCTAAATCTTTCCAAAACTGAACTCCTTATTTTCCTTCCTTCTACCAAAATCTTAACGCCAACTTTGTATAAATTGTTAACAACAACAACAACAACAACATTATCCACACCCTGCATGCCCAATGTCTTGGGGGTCACACTAAAATCAGATCTTTCCTTCACTCCTCACATCCAGTCTTGAAGTTTCTACATTAAAATTATTTCCAAAATTTACCACTTCACCACACAAGACACAACTAAGATATAAATCCAGTATCTCATTTCCCACCTTGCAACTCCAGACAGGCTTTCCTGCCGTACACATCACTCCTCATCAGCTGCAACACTCTGCCAATCCCTTCACTGGCTTCCACTAGCCTCCAGAATATATATATATTTTTTTTCCTAACCCTAACATTCAAGGCCCTCGATAACTGTTCTTTTCTATATTCCTAACCTTGTCTCCAGATACTCTCTGCCTCGCTCTATAAGACTCTCCCCTAGTTTTCAAAGTTTCAAGTGCTCCTTAAAGACTCTACTGTTCAGGCATGCATACAATGTACTCTAACCTTTCCTTACCCCAGTTCCACTCTTCTTCTGTCATTCCCTTGTATTCGATTAGCATGTAAACTTAAAAGCCCTATGGTTTTACAGATCACCTTTATGTAAGGTGATTTACAGTAGTGCAACTCTTTTGCACTTATAAATGCTACCTTTGCATATATTATACCCATGTTATATGCAGTGGAATCTGTTTGTTCTCTACAAATTAATAATAGTAAAAATCATGTCTAACACATACTGGGGATATAAAATGAACAGGAAAATTTAAAAACTAAATGATTTCATTTAAAATGTATATAAATTATGTTTTAAATTATGTAAAAAAAACATAATTTATGCTTACCTGATAAATTTATTTCTCTTGCAGTGTGTTCAGACCACGGGTCATTTATTACTTATGGGATATATTCTCCTTCCCAACAGGAAGTTGCAAGAGGATCACCCAAGCAGAGCTGCTATATAGCTCCTCCCCTCACATGTCATATCCAGTCATTCGACCGAAACAAGACGAGAAAGGAGAAACTATAGGGTGCAGTGGTGACTGGAGTTATAATTTAAAATTTAGAACCTGCCTCAAAAAGACAGGGCGGGCCGTGGACTGAACACACTACAAGAGAAATAAATTTATCAGGTAAGCATAAATTATGTTTTCTCTTGTTAAGTGTGTTCAGTCCACGGGTCATCCATTACTTATGGGATACCAATACCAAAGCTAAAGTACACGGATGATGGGAGGGACAAGGCAGGAACATTAAACAGAAGGAACCACTGCCTGAAGAACCTTTCTCCCAAAAACAGCCTCCGAAGAAGCAAAAGTGTCAAATTTGTAAAATTTGGAAAAAGTATGAAGTGAAGACCAAGTTGCAGCCTTGCAAATCTGTTCAACAGAGGCCTCATTCTTAAAGGCCCAGGTGGAAGCCACAGCTCTAGTGGAATGAGCTGTAATTCTTTCAGGAGGCTGCTGTCCAGCAGTCTCATAGGCTAAACGTATTATGCTACGAAGCCAAAAAGAGAGAGGTAGCCGAAGCCTTTTGACCTCTCCTCTGTCCAGAGTAAACGACAAA
This sequence comes from Bombina bombina, assembly GCF_027579735.1. Classification (NCBI taxonomy): domain Eukaryota; kingdom Metazoa; phylum Chordata; class Amphibia; order Anura; family Bombinatoridae; genus Bombina; species Bombina bombina. The sequence continues at coordinate 121,309,964 of NC_069506.1, forward strand.
CAGAGAAGAAGTTTGCCGAAAATCTTTAGTTGCCTGTAAGTAGAACTTCAGGGCACGGACCAAGTCTAGATTATGCAAAAGACGTTCCTTCTTTGAAGAAGGATTAGGACATAATGATGGAACAACAATCTCTTGATTGATATTCCTGTTAGAAACAACCTTAGGTAAAAACCCAGGTTTAGTACGCAGGACTACCTTGTCTGAATGAAAGATCAGATAAGGAGAATCACAATGTAAGGCAGATAACTCAGAGACTCTTCAAGCCGAGGAAATAGCCATCAAAAACAGAACTTTCCAAGATAAAAACTTAAAGGGACACTGTACCCAAAAATTTTCTTTCGTGATTCAGATTGAGCATGACATTTTAAGCAACTTTCTAATTTACTCCTATTATCACATTTTCTTCATTCTCTTGGTATCTTTATTTGAAATGCAACAATGTAAGTATAGATGCCGGCCCATTTTTGGTGAACAACCTGGGTTGTCCTTGCTGATTGGTGGATAAATTCATCCACCAATAAAAAATTGCTGTCCAGAGTACTGAAACCAAAAAAAAAGCTTAGATGCCTTCTTTTTCAAATAATGATAGCAAGAGAATGAAGAAGAATATTTGATAATAGGAGTAAATTAGAAAGTTGCTTAAAATTGCATGCTCAATCTGAATCACAAAAGAAAATTTTTGGGTACAGTGTCCCTTTAATATCATTGGAATGAAGGGGTTCAAACGGAACACCCTGAAGAACTTTAAGAACCAAGTTTAAGCTCCACGGAGGAGCAACAGATTTAAACACAGGCTTAATCCTAGCCAAAGCCTGACAAAAAGCCTGGACGTCTGGATTCTCTGCCAGACGCTTGTGTAAAAGAATAGACAGAGCAGAAATCTGTCCCTTTAGCGAACTAGCGGATAAACCCTTTTCTAAACCCTCTTGTAGAAAAGACAATATCCTAGGAATCCTAACCTTACTCCATGAGTAACTCTTGGATTCACACCAATATAAATATTTACGCCATATCTTATGGTAAATTTTTCTGGTCACAGGTTTCCGGGCCTGTATTAATGTATCAATAACCGACTCCGAGAAACCACGCTTCGATAGAATCAAGCGTTCAATCTCCATGCAGTCAGCCTCAGAGAAATTAGGTTTGAATGGTTGAAAGGACCCTGAATTAGAAGGTCCTGCCTCAGAGACAGAGACCATGGTGGACAGGACAACATGTCCACTAGGTCTGCATACCAGGTCCTGCGTGGCCACGCAGGCGCTATCAGAATCACCGATGCTCTCTCCCGTTTGATCTTGGCAATCAGTCGAGGCAGTAACGGAAAAGGTGGAAACACATAAGCCATGTTGAAAACCCAAGGGGCTGCTAGTGCATCTATTAGCACAGCTCCCGGGTCCCTGGACCTGGATCCGTAGCACGGAAGCTTGGCGTTCTGACGAGATGCCATGAGATCCAGTTCCGGTTTGCCCCAACGAAGAATCAGTTGAGCAAATATCTCCGGATGAAGTTCCCACTCCCCCGGATGAAAAGTCTGGCGACTTAGAAAGTCCGCCCCCCAGTTCTCCACGCCTGGGATGTAGATCGCTGACAGGTGGCACGAGTGAGACTCTGCCCAGCGAATTATCTTTGAGACTTCTAACATCGCTAGGGAACTCCTGGTTCCTCCTTGATGATTGATGTAAGCTACAGTCGTGATGTTGTCCGACTGAAACCTGATGAACCTCAGTGTTGCTAACTGAGGCCAAGCTAGAAGAGCATTGAATATTGCTCTTAATTCTAGAATGTTTATTGGAAGGAGTTTCTCCTCCTGAGTCCACGATCCCTGAGCCTTTAGGGAGTTCCAGACTGCGCCCCAGCCGAGTAGGCTGGCATCTGTTGTTACAATCGTCCAATCTGGTCTGCGAAAGGTCATTCCTTTGGACAGATGAACCCGAGACAACCACCAGAGAAGAGAATCCCTGGTCTCCTGGTCCAGATACAGTAAAGGGGACAGATCTGAGTAATCCCCATTCCACTGACTTAGCATGCATAATTGCAGCAGTCTGAGATGCAGGCGCGCAAATGGCACTATGTCCATTGCCGCGACCATTAAGCCGATTACTTCCATGCACTGAGCTACTGATGGGTTTGGAATGGAATGAAGGACACGGCAAGCATTTAGAATTTTTGATAACCTGGACTCCATCAGGTAAATCTTCATCTCTACAGAATCTATAAGAGTTCCTAGGAAAAGAACCCTTGTGAGTGGAAACAGAGAACTCTTTTCCATGTTCACTTTCCACCCTTTCGACCTCAGAAATGCTAGAACTATCTCTGTATGAGACTTTGCAATTTGAAAACTTGACGCTTGTATCAGAATGTCGTCTAGGTACGGAGCCACCGCTATGCCCCGCGGTCTTAGTACCGCCAGAAGCGAGCCCAGAACCTTTGTAAAAATTCTCGGAGCCGTAGCTAACCCGAAGGGAAGAGCTACAAACTGGTAATGCCTGTCTAGAAAGGCAAACCTTAGGTACCGATAATGATCTTTGTGAATCGGTATGTGAAGGTAGGCATCGTTTAAGTCCACTGTGGTCATATACTGACCCTCTTGGATCATGGGTAGGATGGTTCGAATGGTTTCCATCTTGAACGATGGTACCCTTAGGAATTTGTTTAAGATTTTTAGATCTAAGATTGGCCTGAAGGTTCCCTATTTTTTGGGAACCACAAACAGATTTGAGTAAAAACCTTGCCCTTGTTCCGTTCGCGGAACTGGGTGGATCACTCCCATTACTAAGACGTCTTGTACACATTGTAGAAATGCCTCTTTCTTTACTAGGTTTGTTGATAAACTTGACAGATGAAACCTCCCTTGTGGAGGAGACGTTTTGAAGTCCAGAAGGTATCCCTGAGATATAATCTCCAACGTCCAGGGATCCTGGACATCTCTTGCCCAAGCCTGGGCGAAGAGAGAAAGTCTGCCCCCCACTAGATCCGTCTCCGGAAAGGGGGCCCTGTCTTCATGCTGTCTTAGGTGCGGAAGTAGGCTTTCTGGCCTGCTTGCCCTTGTTCCATGACTGGTTGCCTTTCCAACCCTTTCTGTAACGAGCAGTAGTTCCATCCTGTTTTGGAGCGGAGGAAGTTGATGCTGCTCCTGCCTTGAAATTACGAAAGGCACGAAAATTTGACTGTTGGCATTTGATTTGGCCCTGTCCTGAGGAAGGGTGTGGCCCTTACCTCCAGTAATGTCAGCAATAATTTCCTTCAAGCCGGGCCTGAATAAGGTCTGCCCCTTGAAAGGAATATTCAGTAGTTTAGATTTAGAAGTTACATCTGCTGACCAGGATTTAAGCCATAGCGCTCTACGCGCCTGGATGGCACATCCGGAATTCTTAGCCGTAAGTTTGGTTAAATGCACTTAAGTGTCCTAAGCTTACTCAAAGTCTCATCCAATGGTGCTGTGCGAATCGCCTCCTCCAGTGACTCAAACCAGAATGCCGCTGCAGCAGTGACAGGCGCAATGCATGCAAGGGGTTGTAAAATAAAACCTTGTTGAACAAACATTTTCTTAAGGTAACAATCTAATTTTTTATCCATTGGATCTGAGAAGGCACAACTATCCTCCACCGGGATAGTGGTACGCTTGGCTAAAGTAGAAACTGCTCCCTCCACCTTAGGGACCGTCTGCCATAAGTCTCGTGTGGCGGCGTTTATAGGGAACATTTTTCTAAATATTGGAGGAGGGGAAAAGGGCACACCAGGTCTATCCCACTCCTTGCTAATAATCTCTGTAAGCCTTTTCGGTATAGGAAAAACGTCAGTACACACCGGTACCGCATAGTATTTATCCAGCCTACATAATTTCTCTGGGATTGCCACCGTGTCACAATCATATATACAAGGTAGAGGTGAGCGCCAAAAGAAGGCTGAGGATAGGGAAGGGAACGCCAAAATAGGCTAAGATAAGCTGGTAGAATATGAAATTAAAAATTAAAAATTATTTATTCCACACAATAACTAAAATAATAAAAGAACAATATACACTAATGGTTGTTCATGGATCCATGTTACAAATGATAGCAAATAACAGTGTTGGATAAAATACAATACAATATAATGATAAAAACAATTATATATACTGGTTGAATCAATATGGCTGATGATATAGCCTTATAAGCTGAGTGTCTGTTAAGTAGTTAGCACCTTGGTTGAGTCCAGTAAGTGTAAGATGCTCCTGGTAAGTAGTATAGGGTTAGTTGTAATCCAAAATGTGCAGAGAAAAAGATGATGAGGTTTGAGTGTGATCAGTGTCCAGTACAAGAATATAGAAGATTCAAAAAAAAAAAATGAAAAAATGTAAAATATGCAAAAAATACAAAAAATAGTGAAAATATGTGTTCACTCTATGTGTTCACTCTATGTGATGAAAAAAATAATGAAATCCCTCCAAAAAATGTGTAATAATAAAAATAAAAATACAAAAATAGTGTCAATTATAAAATCCAAAGTGGTGCTGGTGATATCAGTGCAAATCAATCAGTGGTTCAGTGTTGATACGATGTTTGAAAATAAAAATAAGTTTATACAAAAAATCCTGAAAAAAAGAAAACAAACAATACTCTAATATATGCAATCTGTTCAATAGATATATCAGTATTATGCTTACTCAGATCTGTCGACGCGTTTCGGCCATATACCTCTGGCCTTTATCAAGACTAATAAAATGAGTAAGCTCACAGAATTTATAAGAGTTATGGCTAATGTTTTTGGCGCCAAACACTAATAGGCCACGCCCCCTTCTTGTTTGGTAGCATTGTGGGTATGGGCAAAAGGATTTATTTTGCTTATGTTATTAAAATCATTGTTGATTGCTTTTGCTGTATTCTTAAAGACATGTGTAATTACAGATTTTCCTTTTCAATATATATGCTTAGTTCGTGTGTATCATAATATAAATTGAATTAATTGTTCGTACATACACTTCCGGTTTCGCTAGCGAATCTAGCCCTTACTTCCAGTTTAGCTGCCCTATGTGACGTTAGCTTCCTGTTTCCGCTTAAATCCTGGATAGTCATATCAATTCTTATGCTAATGTGTATGATTCATTTCATTGCGACTTATCTTAGCGGTCTTTTTTCTGTTTTTTTCAGACTCTATTCTTTCTCTCTAATATCTAAATCGTGCATGTGTTGTTTATGTTTACCATTTTTTTTTTACTTCCGGTTACCAGTTCCGGTTCATATCGCTGCTGAGTGCTGACATCTCTGACAATTAAAATCCAAACTGTTTCATAATAGTACCATACCGACATAATATGATGACTAAGCAAATGGGGTAATCTTAAACACTGTGTATGGAAATAGGAGAGAAACACAGTCGGATTCGAATATTCAACTATGCTATATGAATGTATCATATTAGTCAAGGAGGGGAAAAGGGCACACCAGGTCTATCCCACTCCTTGCTAATAATCTCTGTAAGCCTTTTCGGTATAGGAAAAACGTCAGTATACACTGGTACCGCATAGTATTTATCCAGCCTACATAATTTCTCTGGGATTGCCACCATGTCACAATCATTCAGAGCCGCTAACACCTCCCCTAGTAACACGCGGAGGTTCTCAAGCTTAAATCTAAAATTTGAAATTTCTGAATCAGGTCTCCCCGAATCATAACCGTCACCCACAGAATGAAGCTCTCCGTCCTCATGTTCTGCAAATTGTGACGCAGTATCAGACATGGCTCTCGTGTCATCGGCGCGCTCTGTCCTTAACCCAGAGCTATCGCGCTTGCCTCTTAACTCGGGCAGATTAGATAATACTTCTTTCATAACATTAGCCATATCATGTAAAGTGATTTGTAAGGGCCTTGATGTACTTGGCGCCACAATCTCACGCACCTCCTGAGCGGGAGGAGAAGGTACTGACACGTGAGGAGAGTTAGACGGCATAACTTCCCCCTCGTTGTCTGGTGATAATTTCTTTACCGGTAAAGACTGACTTTTATTTAAAGTAATATCAATACAATTGGTACACATATTTCTATTGGGCTCCACATCGGCTTTTAAACATAATGAACAAGCAGATTCCTCTGTATCAGACATGTTTAAACAGACTAGCAATGAAGCTAGCAAGCTTGGAAATCACTTTCAATAAGTTTACAAGCAATATAAAAAACGCTGCAGCGCTTTTAAAAACACAGTTGAATAACAATTTTTAACAGTAAATGTATTAAATTAGCAGAGGATTGCACCCATTAGCAAAAGGATGATTAACCCCTCAATACCCAAAAACGGATAATCAATTTAAGATTTAACGCTTTTATCACAGTCAAACACACTGTCACAGGTCTGCTGTGACTGATTACCTCCCTCAAAAACGAATTTTGAAGACCCCTGAGCTCTCTAGAGACGTCCTGGATCAAGGAGGAAGAAGCAGGAAGACTGTACTAGAATTTTAACTGCGCAACAAGGCGCTAAAAAAGGCCCCTCCCACTCATATTACAACAGTGGGAGACCTGATAACTGTTTCTATGCAGAAATATACGTTAGCCATGTGGAAAAAAATCATGCCCAAAAAGATTTATCACCAAAGTACCTCACAAAACGAATAACATGCCAGTAAACGTTTTAAAAACAAACTTTTTCAATGTCATGCAAAGTTATCACTAAGCCTGCTACCAGTCGCTTCTACTGCAGTTAAGGCTTATGCATTATTTCAGTATTAACAGTATTTTCTCAGTCAAATTCTAGTCCCTAGAAAATAACTCGACTGCGCATACATTTATCAGCCTGATACCAGTCGCTACTACTGCATTTAAGGCTGTACTTACATCATATGGGTAACAGCAGTGTTTTCTTAGTCAATTCCATTCCCAGAAAATATTGTACTGCACATACCTCATTTGCGGGGGACCCCGCATGCTATTCCCATTTTCTGAAGTTACCCCACTCCTCAGAATGTCGAGAACAGCCAGTGGATCTTAGTTACGTCTGCTAAGATCATAGAAAACGCAGGCAGATTCTTCTTCCAAATACTGCCTGAGATAGGAAACAGCACACTCCGGTGCCATTTAAAATAACAAACTTTTGATTGAAGAATAATTAAGTTAAAACTCCAGCTCCTCTCGCGACCTCCTTCTTTGTTGAGGGTTGCAAGAGAATGACTGGATATGACATGTGAGGGGAGGAGCTATATAGCAGCTCTGCTTGGGTGATCCTCTTGCAACTTCTTGTTGGGAAGGAGAATATATCCCATAAGTAATGGATGACCCGTGGACTGAACACACTTAACAAGAGAAAGACTACAACTACAGGATGATGATGACAAATGACAAAGCAAGACAAATAAACAAAAACAAAAAAATCTACATAGAATTATTTTTTTATGAGATAACTGAGCAAAACAATATAAGTAAGACTGTGTTTAGTACAGGAGTGTAAACCCAAAATTACAAAAACATAGAACATATATTTACCAGTGTACTCCCCCAATATAAGTCTGGACATTATGACCGTAAATATCGGAGCTGAGCTTTTAACAGTTTCGGCAAAAGAAACGGCAACATTCTTTAAGCTCACAAGACCTAGGACTACAGTGACAAACCTGAGAAAAAAAAAAAATGTTCTTTAAATAATATGAATCTAGGGACTTCCAAGAAATATAATGCAGAAGACACTTTTTAAAAATACATTCGTTTTCTTATTTATTTAATATAAAAAGCCTTGAAGAAAAACAAATACAAAATTTCTACAGCACTAGACTTAGTCAATGTCAGTTTATTTTGAGACTTACTCGATTTCCTGGAGCTTCTCTATAATAGACAATATAGAGGTTTTTTTTTTAATTTATGCACATTTAATAAAACTTAAAATAACTGTACTAATTATGGAATAATTTACCTCATGACCCCCACGAAAAGCATAATCATGATGAAGTTTTGAGGGTAAGAAAGACGTGTTTTATGCTTGTACAGGCAGCAGGGAACAAACATTTTGATGCAGCCAATGAAAGTGGTTGACAACATTTGGATGGCACCTAAAATGCAAGAGCATAAAATACACAATTTCATATACCATATAAGCTTCTATTATCTTTTCATATGTTATTTTATGTCCCCAAAAATTTGAAATGACATGCAATGCAGGAGGAAACTAAATAAAGAGCAATTTAAAAAACAAACAAAAACAATTTGGTCAAAAAGGAAATTTATGCTTACCTGATAAATTTATTTCTTTTACGATACGACGAGTCCACGGATTTCATCCTTACTTATGGGATTACGCCTACTGTTTAGCAGGAAGTGGCAAAGAGCACCACAGCAGAGCTGTATATATAGCTCCTCCCTTCCCTCCCACCTCCAGTCATTCGACCGAAGTTAGGAAGAGAAAGGAAAAGCCATGGTGCAGAGGTGACTGAAGTTTAACAAAAATAAAAACCTGTCTTAGAAAAACAGGGTGGGCCGTGGACTCTTATAGTAAAAGAAATACATTTATCGGGTAAGCATAAATTTCCTTTTCTTTTACAAGATACAACGAGTCCACGGATTTCATCCTTACTTACGGGATACAACACCAAAGCTATAGGACACGGATGAAAGGGAGGGACAAGACAGGAACCTAAACGGAAGGCACCACTGCTTGAAGAACCTTTCTCCCAAAAATAGCCTCAGAAGAAGCAAAAGTATCAAATTTGGAAAATTTGGAAAAAGTGTGAAGGGACGACCAAGTTGCAGCCTTGCAAATCTGTTCAACAGAAGCATCGTTTTTAAATGCCCATGAGGAAGCCACAGCCTTAGCTTTCTGGCCCCTACACTTTCCAGATAAAACAACAAATAATGAAGATGATTGACGAAATTCTTTAGTCGCCTTTAAGTAAAACTTCAGGGCACGGACCACGTCCGAGTTATGCAACAGACGCTCCTTCTTAGAAGAAGGATTAGGACATAAGGAACAACAATTTCCTGATTAATATTCTTGTTAGAAACAACCTTAGGAAGAAAACCAGGTTTGGTACGTAAAACCACCTTATCTGAATGGAAGATAAAATAAGGCGAGTCACATTGTAATGCTGAAAGCTCAGAAACTCTACGAGCAGAAGAGATAGCAACCAAAAATAACACCTTCCAAGATAACAACTTAATATCTATGGAATGCATGGGTTCAAACGGAACCCCTTGAAGAACATTAAGAACTAAATTCAAACTCCAGGGTGGAGCAATTTGTCTAAACACAGGCTTAATTCTGGATAGAGCCTGACAAAAAGACTGAACACGTCTGGAACATCTGCCAAACGTTTGTGTAGTAAAATTGACAAAGCAGAGATTTGTCCCTTTAAGGAACTAGCTGATAACCCTTTCTCCAATCCTTCTTGGAGAAAAGACAGAATTCTGGGAATCCTAACTCTACTCCAGGGAGTAGCCCTTGGATTCGCACCAATAAAAATATTTACGCCATATCTTATGGTAGATCTTTCTAGTAACAGGCTTACGTGCCTGAATCAAAGTATCAATGACCGAATCAGAAAACCCCCGCTTAGATAGAATCAAGTGTTCAATCTCCAAGCAGTCAATTGCAGAGAAACTAGATTTGGGTGTTGGAAGGGTCCCTGAATTAGAAGGTCCTGTCTCAATGGAAGCTTCCACGGTGGCAGAGAGGACATGTCCACTAGATCGGCATACCAAGTCCTGCGAGGCCACGCAGGCGCGATTAGAATTACTGAAGCCCTCTCCTGTTTGATCCGAGCAATCACCCGGGGAAGGAGAGCAAACGGTGGAAACACATAAGCTAGGTTGATCGACCAAGGCATCTATCAGATCGGCCTGAGGATCCCTTGACCTGGATCCGTATTTTGGGAGCTTGGCATTCTGACGAGACAAAATCAGGTCCAATTCCGGTCTGCCCCATCTGAGAATCAGGGTGGCAAAAGACCTCCGGATGGAGTTCCCACTCCCCTGGATGAAACATCTGCTTAAAAAGTCTGCTTCCCAGTTGTCCACTCCTGGGATGTAGATTGCTGACAGATAACAAGAGTGAGCCGCCGCCCACCGAATTATCTTGGATACTTCTGTCATCGCTAAGGAACTTCTTGTTCCTCCCTGATGATTGATGTAAGCCACAGTCGTGATGTTGTCCGACTGAAAACGGATGAATTTGGCCGAAGCCAACTGAGGCCAAGCCTGAAGCGCATTGAATATTGCTCTCAATTCCAGAATATTGATTGGAAGAAGAGACTCTGACCGAGTCCACACACCCTGAGCCTTCAGGGAATTCCAGACTGCACCCCAACCTAGTAGGCTGGCGTCCGTTGTCACTATCACCCATGAGGGCCTGCGGAAGCACGTCTCTTGGGACAGATGATCTGGCAACAACCACCAAAGAAGAGTCTCTTGTCTCCTGATCCAGATCTATCTGAGGAGACAAATTCGCATAATCTCCATTCCACTGCCTGAGCATGCTCAGTTGTAGCGGTCTTAGATGAAAACGAGCAAATGGAATGATGTCCATTGCCGCCACCATCAATCCTATTACCTCCATGCACTGAGCCACTGATGGCCGAGGATTGGACTGAAGGGCTCAGCATGTATTCAGAATCTTTAACTTTCTGACCTCTCAAGAAAATTTTCATGGATATGGAATCTATTAGAGTTCCCAGGAAGGGAACCCTGGTCTGTGGAATTAATGAACTTATTTCTAGATTCACCTTCCACCCGTGAGTCCTCAGAAAGGACAGAACCATGTCTGTATGAGACTTTGTCAGATGGTAAGAAGCCTGGATCAGAATATCGTCTAGATAAGGCGCCACTGCAATACTACCCCGCGGCCTGAGAACTGCCAGAAGGGACCCTAGAACCTTCGTGAAGATCCTGGGTGCTGTGGCCAACCCGAAGGGAAGAGCCACGAACTGAAAATGTTTGTCCAGGAAGGCAAACCTTAGTTACTGATGATGATCCTTGTGGATAGGAATATGAAGGTAAGCATCCTTCAAGTCCACGGTAGTCATATATTGACCCTCCTGGATCATTGGTAAAATTGTTCGAATAGTCTCCATTTTGAAGGATGGGACTCTGAGAAACTTGTTTAGACTCTTGAGATCTAAAATGGGTCTGAACGTTCCCTCTTTTTTGGGAACCATGAAAAGATATGAGAGAGGTCTCTTACACAGTGTAAGAATGCCTCTCTTTTTATCTGGTCTACAGACAATAGTGAAAGAAACCTCCCCCTTGGGAGAGAATTTTTGAATTCCAGTTGATACCCTTGGGACACAACTTCCAGTGTCCAGGGGTCCTGAACATCTCTTACCCAAGCCTGGGCAAAAAGAGAAAGTCTGCCCCCTACTAGATCCGGTCCCGGATTGGGGGCCACCCCTTCATGCTGTCTTGGGAGCAGCAGTGGGCTTCTTGGATTTTTTACCTTTGCTCCAAGCCTGGTTGGGTCTCCAGACAGTCTTGGCTTGCGCAAAATTCCCTTCCAGTTTAGCGGAAAAAGCAGCGGGGACTCCTTTGAAGTTCTGAAAGGAACGAAAATTATTTTGTTTACCCCTCAGTTTAGCTGCTTTATTCTGAGGTAGGAGATGACCCTTACCTCCCGTAATTTCAGAAATAATTTCTTTCAAGTCAAGCCCGAATAGGGTTTTCCCTTTGAAAGGAATAGCCAAAAGCTTTGACTTAGATGACACATCAGCAGACCAAAACTTTAACCATAACGCTCTACGCGCTAGAATGGCAAATCCGGCATTCTTAGCCGCCAACTTGGCAATCTGAAAGGCGGCGTCCATAACAAAAGAAACAGAATTTATGTTTACCTGATAAATTACTTTCTCCAACGGTGTGTCCGGTCCACGGCGTCATCCTTACTTGTGGGAACCAATACCAAAGCTTTAGGACACGGATGATGGGAGGGAGCAAATCAGGTCACCTAGATGGAAGGCACCACGGTTTGCAAAACCTTTCTCCCAAAAATAGCCTCAGAAGAAGCAAAAGTATCAAATTTGTAAAATTTGGTAAAAGTGTGCAGTGAAGACCAAGTCGCTGCCTTACATTTCTGATCAACAGAAGCCTCGTTCTTGAAGGCCCATGTGGAAGCCACAGCCCTAGTGGAATGAGCTGTGATTCTTTCAGGAGGCTGCCGTCCGGCAGTCTCATAAGCCAATCTGATGATGCTTTTAAGCCAAAAAGAGAGAGAGGTAAAAGTTGCTTTTTGACCTCTCCTTTTACCAGAATAAACAACAAACAAGGAAGATGTTTGTCTGAAATCCTTTGTAGCCTCTAAATAGAACTTTAGAGCACGAACTACATCCAAATTGTGCAACAAACGTTCCTTCTTTGAAACTGGATTCGGACACAAAGAAGGCACAACTATCTCCTGGTTAATATTTTTGTTAGAAACAACTTTCGGAAGAAAACCAGGTTTAGTACGCAAAACCACCTTATCTGCATGGAACACCAGATAAGGAGGAGAACACTGCAGAGCAGATAACTCTGAAACTCTTCTAGCAGAAGAAATTGCAACCAAAAACAAAACTTTCCAAGATAATAACTTAATATCTACGGAATGTAAGGGTTCAAACGGAACCCCTTGAAGAACTGAAAGAACTAAATTGAGACTCCAAGGAGGAGTCAAAGGTTTGTAAACAGGCTTGATTCTAACCAGAGCCTGAACAAAAGCCTGAACATCTGGCACAGCCGCCAGCTTCTTGTGAAGTAAAACAGATAAAGCAGAAATCTGTCCCTTCAAAGAACTTGCAGATAATCCTTTCTCCAAACCCTCTTGTAGAAAGGATAGAATCTTAGGAATTTTTACCCTGTTCCATGGGAATCCTTTCGATTCGCACCAACAGATATATTTTTTCCATACTTTATGGTAAATTTTTCTAGTTACAGGCTTTCTAGCCTGAATAAGAGTATCAATGACAGAATCTGAGAACCCACGCTTTGATAAAATCAAGCGTTCAATCTCCAAGCAGTCAGTTGGAGTGATGCCAGATTCGGATGTTCGAACGGACCTTGAACAAGAAGGTCCCGTCTCAAAGGTAGCTTCCATGGTGGAGCCGATGACATATTCACCAGGTCTGCATACCAAGTTCTGCGTGGCCACGCAGGAGCTATCAAGATCACCGAAGCCCTCTCCTGATTGATCCTGGCTACCAGCCTGGGAATGAGAGGAAACGGTGGGAATACATAAGCTAGGTTGAAGGTCCAGGGCGCTACTAGTGCATCTACTAGAGTCGCCTTGGGATCCCTGGATCTGGACCCGTAGCAAGGAACCTTGAAGTTCTGACGAGACGCCATCAGATCCATGTCTGGAATGCCCCATAATTGAATGTTTATCGGGAGAAGAGATTCTTCCCGAGACCATAGACCCTGAGCTTTCAGGGGTTTCCAGACCGCGCCCCAGCCCACCAGACTGGCGTCGGTCGTGACAATGACCCACTCTGGTCTGCGGAAGCTCATCCCTTGAGACAGGTTGTCCAGGGTCAGCCACCAACGGAGTGAATCTCTGGTCCTCTGATCTACTTGGATCGTCGGGGACAAGTCTGTATAATCCCCATTCCACTGTCTGAGCATGCACAGTTGTAATGGTCTTAGATGAATCCGCGCAAAAGGAACTATGTCCATTGCCGCAACCATCAAACTTATTACTTCCATGCACTGCACTATGGAAGGAAGAAGAACAGAATGAAGTACTTGACAAGAGCTTAGAAGTTTTGATTTTCTGGCCTCTGTCAGAAAAATCTTCATTTCTAAGGAGTCTATTATTGTTCCCAAGAAGGGAACTCTTGTTGACGGGAATAGAGAATTTTTTTCTACGTTCACTTTCCACCCGTGAGATCTGAGAAAGGCTAGGACAATGTCCGTATGAGCTTTTGCTTGTGGCAGAGACGACGCTTGAATCAGTATGTCGTCCAAGTAGGGTACTACTGCAATGCCCCTTGGCCTTAGCACCGCTAGAAGGGACCCTAGTACCTTTGTGAAAATTCTTGGAGCAGTGGCTAGTCCGAATGGAAGTGCCACAAACTGGTAATGCTGGTCCAGAAAGGCGAATCTTAGGAACCGATGATGTTCCTTGTGGATAGGAATATGTAGATACGCATCCTTTAAATCCACCGTGGTCATGAATTGACCTTCCTGGATGGTAGGAAGAATTGTCCGAATGGTTTCCATCTTGAACGATGGGACCTTGAGAAATTTGTTTAGGATCTTGAGATCCAAAATTGGCCTGAATGTTCCCTCTTTTTTGGGAACTATGAACAGATTGGAGTAAAACCCCATCCATTGTTCTCCTAATGGAACAGGATGAATCACTCCCATTTTTAACAGGTCTTCTACACAATGTAAGAATGCCTGTCTTTTTATTTGGTCTGAAGAGAATTGAGACCTGTGGAACCTTCCCCTTGGGGGTAGTTCCTTGAATTCCAGGAGATAACCTTGAGAAACTATTTCTAGCGCCCAAGGATCCTGAACATCTCTTGCCCAAGCCTGAGCGAAGAGAGAGAGTCTGCCCCCCACCAGATCCGGTCCCGGATCGGGGGCCAGCATCTCATGCTGTCTTGGTAGCGGTAGCGGGCTTCTTGGGCTTCTTTGTTCCAGCCTTGCATCGGTCTCCAGGCTGGCTTGGTTTGAGAAGAATTACCCTCTTGCTTAGAGGATGTAGAATTTGAGGCTGGTCCGTTTCTGCGAAAGGGACGAAAATTTGTTTTATTTTTAGCCTTAAAAGACCTATCCTGAGGAAGGGCGTGGCCCTTTCCCCCAGTGATGTCTGAAATAATCTCTTTCAAGTCAGGGCCAAACAGCGTTTTCCCCTTGAAAGGGATGTTAAGCAATCTGTTCTTGGAGGACACATCTGCTGACCAAGACTTCAGCCAAAGCGCTCTGCGCGCCACAATAGCAAAACCTGAATTTTTCGCCGCTAATCTAGCTAACTGCAAAGTGGCGTCTAAGGTAAAAGAGTTAGCCAACTTAAGTGCTTGAACTCTGTCCATAACCTCCTCATAAGAAGATGCTTGATTGAGCGACTTTTCTAGTTCCTCGAACCAGAAACACGCTGCTGTAGTGACAGGAACAATGCATGAAATTGGTTGTAGAAGGTAACCTTGCTGAACAAACATCTTTTTAAGCAAACCCTCTAATTTTTTATCCATAGGATCTTTGAAAGCACAACTATCTTCTATAGGGATAGTGGTGCGTTTGTTTAGAGTAGAAACCGCCCCCTCGACCTTGGGGACTGTCTGCCATAAGTCCTTCCTGGGGTCGACCATAGGAAATAATTTCTTAAATATAGGGGGAGGGACAAAAGGTATGCCGGGCCTTTCCCATTCTTTATTTACAATGTCCGCCACCCGCTTGGGTATAGGAAAAGCTTCGGGGGGCACCGGGACCTCTAGGAACCTGTCCATCTTACATAATTTCTCTGGAATGACCAAATTGTCACAATCATCCAGAGTAGATAACACCTCCTTAAGCAGAGCGCGGAGATGTTCCAATTTAAATTTAAATGTAATAACGTCAGGTTCAGCTTGTTGAGAAATTTTTCCTGAATCTGAAATTTCTCCCTCAGACAAAACCTCCCTAGCCCCTTCAGACTGGTGTAAGGGCATGTCAGAACCATTATCATCAGCGTCCTCATGCTCTTCAGTATCTAAAACAGAGCAGTCGCGCTTTCGCTGATAAGTGGGCATTTTGGCTAAAATGTTTTTAATAGAATTATCCATTACAGCCGTTAATTGTTGCATAGTAAGGAGGATTGGCGCACTAGATGCACTAGGGGCCTCCTGAGTGGGCAAGACTGGTGTAGACATAGGAGATGATGCAGTACCATGCTTACTCCCCTCACTTAAGGAATCATTTTGGGCAACATTATTATCAGTGGCATCATTGTCCCTACTTTGTTTGTCACATTCATCACATATATTTAAATGGATAGGAACCTTGGCTTCCGAACATACAGAACATCGTCTATCTGATAGTTCAGACATGTTAATAGGCATAAACTTGATAACAAAGCACAAAAAACGTTTTAAAATAAAACCGTTACTGTCTCTTTAAATTTTAAACTGAACACACTTTTTTACTGAATATACGCAAAAGTATGAAGGAAATGTTCAAAATTCACCAAAAATTCACCACAGTGTCATAAAGCCTTAAAAGTATTGCACACCAAATTTGAAAGCTTTAACTCTTAAAATAACGGAACCGGAGCCGTTTTTATATTTAACCCAACCAAGCCCAAAGAGGAATACGATACCAAATGACGCCTTCAATAAGCTTTTTCAGTGGATCTGAGCTCCTCACACATGCATCTGCATGCCTTGCTTCTCAAAAACAACTGCGCATTAGTGGCGCGAAAATGAGGCTCTGCCTATGACTAGAAAAGGCCCCCAGTGAAAAAGGTGTCCAATACAGTGCCTGCCGTTTTTTTAACAAAATTCCCAAGATTAAAATAACTCTCCAAAGTTATAAACCATTAAATATGCTTATAAAGTAATCGTTTTGGCCCAGAAAAATGTCTACCAGTCTTTAAAGCCCTTGTGAAGCCCTTTTATTCTTATATTGAAAATTAAGAAAATGGCTTACCGGATCCCATAGGGAAAATGACAGCTTCCAGCATTACCAAGTCTTGTTAGAAATGTGTCATACCTCAAGCAGCCAAAGTCTGCTCACTGTTTCCCCCAACTGAAGTTAATTCCTCTCAACAGTCCTGTGTGGAAACAGCCATCGATTTTAGTAACGGTTGCTAAAATCATTTTCCTCTTGCAAACAGAAATCTTCATCTCTTTTCTGTTTCAGAGTAAATAGTACATACCAGCACTATTTTAAAATAACAAACTCTTGATAGAAGAATAAAAACTACATTTAAACACCAAAAAACTCTGAGCCATCTCCGTGGAGATGTTGCCTGTGCAACGGCAAAGAGAATGACTGGGGAAGGCGGAGCCTAGGAGGGATCATGTGACCAGCTTTGCTGGGCTCTTTGCCATTTCCTGTTGGGGAAGAGAATATCCCACAAGTAAGGATGACGCCGTGGACCGGACACACCTATGTTGGAGAAATTAGCAATCTTAAGCGCCTTAATTCTATCCAGAAATTCCTCTAAAGGAGTCTCAGTCTTAAGAGACTCTAAGGTGTCAAACCAGAAAGCCGCCGCAGTGGTAACTGGTACAATGCAGGCTGTCTGTTGTAAAAGGAAACCCTGATGAATAAATAACTTTTTTAGAAGACCCTCCAATTTGATATCCATAGGGTCTTTGAAAGCACAACTGTCCTCAATAGGAATAGTTGTACGCTTAGCCAGGGTAGATATAGATCCCTCCACCTTAGGGACTGTTTGCCAAGAGTCCCGAATAGTGTCAGATATGGGATACATTTTCTTAAAATTAGGAGAAGGTGAGAACGGGATACCCGGTCTTTCCTATTCCCGTGTAATAATATCAAAGATTCTCTTAGGAACCGGAAAAACATCAGAGTAAGTAGGCACATCTAAGTATTTGTCCATCTTACACAATCGCTCTGGTGGTATCACAATTCAGTCACAGTCATCCAGAGTCGCTAAAACCTCCCGAAGCAACAGGTGTTCAAGCTTAAATCTAAAGGACATGACGTCAGAGTCTGTCTGAGGCAACACATTTCCAGAATCAGAAAGTTTCCCCTCAGACAGAAGTTCCCTGACTCCCAAATCAGATCCCTGTGAGGGTACATCGGAAATAGCCATCAAAGTATCAGAAGTCGCAGGAATCAGAGAGGCCTCTGTCCTACTGCGTTTGCCCTGTAACACTGGCATCTTAGATAAAACCTCTGTAAGGGTAGATGACATAACTGCAGCCATATCCTGCAGAGTAAATGAAGTAGACGCGGTTGAAGAACCCGGCGTCGCTTGGGTGGGCGTTAAAAGGTTGTGACGCTTGGGGAGAAAGTAGCGGCATACCCTGATTCTCATCAGACTGAGAAGCATCCTTAGACATATTTTCCTTAAAGAAAATTCGCTCTTTACATTGTAAGGCCCTTTCAGTACATGAGGGACAAAAAGTAAGTGGGGGTTCCACAATGGCATCTAAACACATAGAACAAGCAGTTTCCTCAAGTTCAGACATGTTAAACAGACTAGCAATAGCAATAATAGTCGTTCTTTACTTGAAATATTGAGCTCTGAATTCAAATTACATAGACACAATGTTTACACTAAAAAGTGTACTGCGCCTTTAAATAAAAGCGCAACAATTTTTCTGTTATCTTCAAGACAACGTTTGCGGCAGCAAAAACTGTTCTAAAGTGCCCAAAATATGCTAACAGTATTGCACCAGTTTGCTTAGATGTGGTAAAATATCATATATATCGATTTAATTGGTTATAACAAACATTTTACTTATTTAGGCCCCTGCACCTCGCCACAGCTCTACTGTGGCGCCTACCTGCCCCCGGAACACACTGCTGCTGTTTGAGAAGCTTTTAAGACCTTTCGATTATCAACACAACTTAGGCCCCACCGGAGCCCAGGACCTTGATGTCTATCCGATCCGGTAGATAGTGCGCGCCTGAGCACGCGAAAATAGACTCCGCCCCCCGTGGGAGTAACTAGTTTTTACATAGACCCGCATGGGTAGCAAAAAATAAAACCAAACATGTCGTTCTAATAAACATATGAAAGCCATGTGCCCCTCTTACACCACACAAACATGTCGCACCAATATCAAGTACAACTGCATGACAAACCAACTGCACTCATTAGGTCAGTTAAATGTATGACAATGACTGTCCTTCGCCAGCAATCGCATCTCCCAGCATTTAGCCCATACTGAATATTTCTCATAAGTGATATTAGACATATTTAGCAGTCAATATAAAGGGATTCCAGGTACACCATTACCATACATATAGTGCCTACTGATTACCCCTCCCCAGATAGGGAATAATGTCAGCCTGTTCTGATGCATCAAGTCTCCCCAGAAACAAATTACTGAACATACCTCAATGATGCTTGTAGCATGACACGGTTCTCCACACTGAAGATGTTTCTTTACACTACCTTCAACTGCTCTGTGGGAACCAGCATGGATCTTAGATAACATTTGCTAAAATCATCAACATCAGGGCAGAAAAAACATAATTTATGTAAGAACTTACCTGATAAATTCATTTCTTTCATATTAGCAAGAGTCCATGAGCTAGTGACGTATGGGATATACATTCCTACCAGGAGGGGCAAAGTTTCCCAAACCTTAAAATGCCTATAAATACACCCCTCACCACACCCACAAATCAGTTTAACGAATAGCCAAGAAGTGGGGTGATAAGAAAAATGTACGAAAGCATATAAAATAAGGAATTGGAATAATTGTGCTTTATACAAAAAAAATCATAACTACCACAAAAAGGGTGGGCCTCATGGACTCTTGCTAATATGAAAGAAATGAATTTATCAGGTAAGTTCTTACATAAATGATGTTTTCTTTCATGTAATTAGCAAGAGTCCATGAGCTAGTGACGTATGGGATAATGACTACCCAAGATGTGGATCTTTCCACGCAAGAGTCACTAGAGAGGGAGGGATAAAATAAAGACAGCCAATTCCTGCTGAAAATAATCCACACCCAAAATAAAGTTTAATGAAAACATAAGCAGAAGATTCAAACTGAAACCGCTGCCTGAAGTACTTTTCTACCAAAAACTGCTTCAGAAGAAGAAAACACATCAAAATGGTAGAATTTAGTAAAAGTATGCAAAGAGGACCACGTTGCTGCTTTGCAAATCTGATCAACCGAAGCTTCATTCCTAAACGCCCAGGAAGTAGAAACTGACCTAGTAGAATGAGCTGTAATCCTTTGAGGCGGAGTTTTACCCGACTCGACATAAGCATGATGAATTAAAGATTTCAACCAAGATGCCAAAGAAATGGCAGAAGCTTTCTGGCTTTTTCTAGAACCAGAAAAGATGAAAAAAAGACTAGAAGTCTTTCGGAAAGACTTAGTAGCTTCAACATAATATTACAAAGCTCTAACAACATCCAAAGAATGCAATGATTTCTCCTTAGAATTCTTAGGATTAGGACATAATGAAGGAACCACAATTTCTCTACTAATGTTGTTAGAATACACAACCTTAGGAAAAAATTCAAAAGAAGTTCGCAACACTGCCTTATCCTGATGAAAAATCAGAAAAGGAGACTCACAAGAAAGAGCAGATAATTCAGAGACTCTTCTGGCAGAAGAGATGGCCAAAAGAAACAAAACTTTCCAAGAAAGAAGTTTAATGTCCAAATGAATGCATGGGTTCAAAAGGAGGAGCTAGAAGAGCCCCCAGAACCAAATTCAAACTCCAAGGAGGAGAAATTGACTGAATGACAGGTTTTATACGAACCAAGTCTTGTACAAAACAACGAATATCAGGAAGATTAGCAATCTTTCTGTGAAAAAGAACAGAAAGGGCAGAGATTTGTCCTGTCAAGGAACTTGCGTACAAACCTTTATCTAAACCATCCTGAAGAAACTGTAAAAAAAAAAATCTCGGAATTCTAAAAGAATGCAAGGAAAAATGATGAGAAGACACTAAGAAATATAAGTCTTCCAGACTCTATAATATATCTCTCTAGATACAGATTTACGAGCCTGTAACATAGTATTAATCACAGAGTCAGAGAAACCTCTTTGACCAAGAATCAAGCGTTCAATCTCCATACCCTTAAATTTAAAGATTTGAGATCCTGATGGAAAAAAGGACCTTGCGACAGAAGGTCTGGTCTTAACGGAAGAGCCCACGGTTGGCAAGAGGCCATCCGAAAAAGAATCCGTCCATGCTGGAGCTACCAGCAGAACAAACGAGCATTCCTTCAGAATCTTGGAGATTACTCTTGGAAGAAGAACTAGAGGCGGAGAGATATAGGCAGGGTGATACTTCCAAGGAAGTGATAATGCATTCACTGCCTCCGCCTGAGGATCCCGGGGTCTGAACAGATACCTGGGAAGTTTCTTGTTTAGTTGAGAAACCATCAGATCTATTTCTGGGAGTTCCCATATTTGAACAATCTGAAGAAATACCTCTGGGTGAAGAGACCATTCGCCCGGATAAAACGTTTGACGACTGAGATAATCCGCTTCCTAATTGTCTATACCTGGGAAATGAACCGCAGAGATTAGACAGGAGCTGGATTCCGCCCAAACCAGAATTCGAGATACTTCTTTCATAGCCAGAGGATTGTGAGTCCCTCCTTGATGATTGATGTATGCCACAGTTGTGACATTGTCTGTCTGAAAACAAATGAACGACTCTCTCTTCAGAAGAGGCCAAGACTGAAGAGCTCTGAAAATTGCACGGAGTTCCAAAATATTGATCGGTAATCTCACCTCCTGAGATTCCCAAACCCCTTGTGCCGTCAGAGACCCCCACACAGCTCCCCAACCTGTAAGACTTGCATCTGTTGAAATTACAGTCCAGGTTGGAAGAACAAAAGAAGCCCCCTGAACTAAACGATGGTGATCTGTCCACCACGTCAGAGAGTGTCGTACAATCGGTTTTAAAGATATTAATTGAGATATCTTTGTGTAATCCCTGCACCATTGGTTCAGCATACAGAGCTGAAGAGGTCGCATGTGAAAATGAGCAAAGGAGATCGCGTCCGATGCAGCTGTCATAAGACCTAAAATTTCCATGCATAAGGCTACCAAAGGGAATGATTGTGACTGAAGGTTTTGACAAGCTGATATCAATGTTAGACTTCTCTTGTCTGACAAAGACAGAGTCATAGACACTGAATCTACCTGGAAACCTAAAAAGGTTACCCTTGTCTGAGGAATCAATGAACTTTTTGGTAAATTGATCCTCCAACCATGATCTTGAAGAAACAACACAAGTCGATTCGTATGAGATTCTGTTAAATGTGAAGACTGAGCAAGTACCAAGATATCGTCCAAATAAGGAAATACCAATACCCTGTTCTCTGAATACAGACAGAAGGGCACCGAGAACCTTTGTAAAAATTCTTGGAGCTGATGCTAAGCTAAACGGTAGAGCCACAAAACTGGTAATGCTCGTCTAAAAAAAGAGAATCTCAGAAACTAAAAGTGATCTGGATGAATCGGAATATGCAGATATGCATCCTGTAAATCTATTGTAGACATATAATGCCCTTGCTGAACAAAAGGCAGGATAGTCCTTACAGCTACCATCTTGAATGTTGGTATCCTTACATAACGATTCAATATTGATAGATCCGGAACTGGTCTGAAGGAATTGACCTTCTTTGGTACAATGAAGAGATAGAATAAAACCCCAGCCCCTGTTCCAGAACTGGAACTGGCATAATTACTCCAGCCAACTCTAGATCTGAAACACATTTCAGAAATGCTTGAGCCTTTGCTGGGTTACTGGGACACGGGAAAGAAAAAAATCTCTTTGCAGGAGGCCTTAACTTGAAGCCAATCCTGTACCCTTCTGAAACAATGTTCTGAAACCAGAGATTGTGAACGGAATTGATCCAAATTTCTTTGAAAAGAACGTAAACTGCCCCATACCAGCTGAGCTGGAATGAGGGCCGCACCTTCATGGGGACTTAGGAGCTGGCTTTGGGTTTCTATAAGGCTTGGATATATTCCAAAGTGAAGAAGGTTTCCAAACTGATACCGCTCCTGAGGATGAAGGATCAGGCTTTTGTTCCTTGTTGTGATGAATGGAACAAAAACAATTATTAGACCTAAATTTACCTCAGATTTTTTATCCTGTGGTAAAAAAGTTCCCTTCCTTCCAGTAACAGTTGAGATAAAAGAATCCAACTGAGAACCGAATAATTTATTACCCTGGAAAGAAAGGGATAGCAAAGTTGACTTAGAAGACATATCAGCATTCCAAGTTTTAAGCCATAAAGCTCTTCTAGCTAAAATAGTTAGAGACATATACCTGACATCAATTCTAATGATATCAAAGATGGCATCACAAATAAAATAATTAGCATGTTATAGAATAATAATGCTATGAGAATTATGATCTGTTACTTGTTGCGCTAAAGCTACTAAACAAAAAGTTGAAGCTGCAGCAACATCCGCTAAAAATATAGCAGGAGTAGAGACAGCCCCATTAACCTTAGGGATTTTGTCCCAAACTCTAATCTGTCAGATAGCACAGGATATAATTGCTTAAAACGTTTAGAAGGAGTAAATTAATTACCCAAATTATTCCATTCCCTGGAAATTACTTCAGAAATAGCATCAGGGACAGGAAACACTTCTGGAATAACTACAGGAGATTTAAAAACCTTATTTAAACGTTTAGTTTTAGTATCAAGAGGACCAGAATCCTCTATTTCTAATGCAATTAATACTTCTTTAAATAAAGAACGAATAAATTCCATCTTGAACAAATACAAAGATTTATCAGCATCAACCTCTGAGACAGAAACCTCTGAACCAGAAGAACCATTATCAGTATCAGAATGATGATGTTCATTTAAAAATTCATCTGAAAAAAAGAGAAATTTTAAAAGACTTTTATGTATACTAGAAGGAGAAATAACAGACATAGCCTTCTTAATGGATTTAGAAACAAAATCTCTTATGTTATCAGGAACACTCTGAGTATTAGATGTTGACGGAACAGCAACAGGTAATGTAACAGTACTAAAGGAAATTTTATCTGCATTAACAAGTTTGTCATAACATTTAATACAAACAACAGCTGAAGGAACAGATACCAAAAGTGATACACTTAGCTTTGGTAGCTCCAGCACCGGGCAGCGATTTTCCTGAAGTATCTTCTGACTCAGTTGCAACGTGGAACATCTTGCGATATGTAATAGAAAAAACAACATATAAAGCAAAATTGATCAAATTCCTTAAATGACAGTTTCAGGAATGGGAAAAAAATGCCAGTGAACAAGCTTCTAGCAACCAGAAGCAATAAATAATGAGACTTAAATAATGTGGAGACAAAAGTGACGCCCATATTTTTTTAGCGCCAAATAAGACGCCCACATTATTTGGCGCCTAAATGCTTTTGGCGCCAAAAATGACGCCACATCCGGAACGCCGACACTTGACGCAAAAGAACGTCAAAAATGACGCAACTTCCGGCGACACATATGACGCCGGAAACAGAAAAAAAATTTGTGCCAAAAAAGTCCGCGCCAAGAATGACGCAATAAAATGAAGCATTTTCAGCCCCCGCGAGCCTAACAGCCCACAGGGAAAAAGTCAAATTTTTAAGGTAAGAAAAAATTATTGATTCAAATGCATTATCCCAAATATGAAACTGACTGTCTGAAAATAAGGAATGTTGAACATCCTGAGTCAAGGCAAATAAATGTTTGAATACATATATTTAGAACTTTATAAAAAAGTGCCCAACCATAGCTTAGAGTGTCACAGAAAATAAGACTTACTTACCCCAGGACACTCATCTAAATGTTTGTAGAAAGCCAAACCAGTACTGAAACGAAAATCAGCAGAGGTAATGGTTATATATATATATATATATATATAAAAAAAAGAGTATATCGTCGATCTGAAAAGGGAGGTAAGAGATGAATCTCTACGACCGATAACAGAGAACCTATGAAATAGACCCCGTAGAAGGAGATCATTGCATTCAAATAGGCAATACTCTCCTCACATCCCTCTGACATTCACTGCACGCTGAGAGGAAAACCGGGCTCCAACCTGCTGCGGAGCGCATATCAACGTAGAATCTAGCACAAACTTACTTCACCACCTCCATAGGAGGCAAAGTTTGTAAAACTGATTTGTGGGTGTGGTGAGGGGTGTATTTATAGGCATTTTAAGGTTTGGGAAACTTTGCCCCTCCTGGTAGGAATGTATATCCCATACGTCACTAGCTCATGGACTCTTGCTAATTACATGAAAGAAATAAAAATGTCTCCACTCCTTTTGGGAAGTTATAGACTGACGATTT
This sequence comes from Bombina bombina, assembly GCF_027579735.1. NCBI lineage: Eukaryota > Metazoa > Chordata > Amphibia > Anura > Bombinatoridae > Bombina > Bombina bombina. Next base: position 121,334,827 of record NC_069506.1, read on the forward strand.
CTCCCTGAGGAAAATAGTACTCACTGGCACCATTTTAAAATAAAAAAAAACTTCTTGATTGAAGAAACTAAAACCAACACCTCACTTTACCTCTTCCTATCACTAACACAGGCAAAGAGAATGACTGGGGTGGGAGGGAAGGGAGGAGCTATATATATACAGCTCTGCTGTGGTGCTCTTTGCCACTTCCTGCTAAACAGGAGGCGTAATCCCATAAGGATGAAATCTGTGGACTCGTATCTTGTAAAAGAAAAAGGATATTCTCAGAATACTGAAACTGAAGGCTTTAATAAAATATAGCAACATAAAATGCATCTGAAATGTGAGCTTACATGCATTTTACACCAATGACGGGTCTAATTTATTATGATAGAGACATTGCAAAGATTTAACCCTATACTTTTACTGCAAAGTACACAACTATACAAGATGCTTAGGGCTCGATTTATCAAGCCCTCCTACTCCCTATGATTGCAGGTTCTCACAAGAAAACCTGCAGTCACTATTTATCAAGCAGCGGTCATCAGACCGTTGCTTCTCTACCTTCTTCCCCACCTCTTTAGGTGGAGAATTTCAATCTCCCGTTTCGTCCGACCGGGGAGATTGAATGCTCCTGTCCACGCACGATTGGCTGTGTGTGGGCAGGATTGCATGCAAACACAAATTAGCATGTTAAATTCCTGCAGCGGATTGGTGCCCACCAGAGAAGAGCTGGGGCAGACAGGGGCAAATATGTATTCCCCTGTCCGACCTTGCTTAATAAATCGAGCCCTTCGTGGAAAGTGTCAAGGTTTCTCTGTCTAATAAGCAGTCATTACTAAGCTCCAACCTCTTAAGAAACAAGGTTCAAGGAAATTGCATATCACAGTCAACTGTCAGCCTCCCCCGCCCCCCGAAAAATCAGAACTAAAAATGTGTACTTTCAGCACGTCTGGTGGGTGGGGAAAACAAGTTGGTCAAAAAACAGCCCTCTGGAATGGTAAGAGCAGCAGACAGAGTATACTACAATGGTACCTAAACCTGGTTCTGTGCCACTGGAAGTTTAAGAAATATTGCTTATGTTTAATAACCATAAATTTATATGAGTCTGACAAGGCTTCTAAAACCAAAATGTAATATTACCTGATAAATTAATTTCTTGGTTGACAAGATGCCATCAAATCTATTTCTGGCATCCCCCATCAAAGAACCAACTGGTCAAAAATGTTCTGGTTAAGAGACCATTGCCCAGAGTGTAAAGTCTGACAACTCAGGTAATCCACTTCCCAGTTGTTTGCCCTGGAAAAGTGAATAGCTGAAATGGTACACTGTACCTCTGCTCAAATAATAATACATCAAACCTCTGTAATTGCTAAAGCACTGTGAGTGCCCCCTTGATGATTGATATAGGCTACCACCGTGATGTTGTCCGATTGAAAGCAAATGAAAGAAACCAAACAGAGGAGGGGCCAGGGATGAAGATCGCACAGAGTTCCAACACATTTATTGGGAGAGTCTACGTCTGAGGAGACCAGACTGATGAGAGCCCCAGACCATTCCCCAACCTGACAAACTGGCGTCAGTGGTGATCAATTCCCAATATGGACACAGGAAACTCATACCCTGAACCACTGGAGTGGGGGGATATTCACTAAGTCAGGGATTGTCTGACTAACAGCTCCAAATTAATTTACAGCCGTACCTCATAGATAAAGCAAATATAGCAATAAAGTGAGTCACTTTTCCCCCAGTGCATTTAAAAGTTATATTTACACTATACTAGTCTATTAAGTGTGCAATAGCATTATGTCTAAAAACAAAACAATGTATATACCTTAATTAAAAAAATACTTTATTGCTAAAAACTGCTAATCATCCAAGCCTTCAGCGAGTCAAACTTTTCACTGGTGGTTTGTGCGATATATACATACATACACATACACAGAGAGAAGCACACTCGCAGGAATGAACAACCATCTCAATACCCTTGTTAGCCTGCTCTATGGTGATTTACTACCTGGGTGCAGCTTCTTTTAGCCCAGTAATACTTATCACATCACAGAGAACTTTCCTGTAGCATATCAGTCTGATCCCACCTATTTCGGTCAGTCCAGCACCAAAATACCAGGCAATGCCTCTCTGAAAAAGGAACACAGCAACCCCAGACGATAGTTTCGGCCTTCATTGGGCTTCGTCAGTGAGGTGTAGCCATATTCCTCTAAGCACACTGAGCAAGGAGTCCACGTCTGGTTTCCCCTTTTTCCCATAGGGAGACTAAATACACACAGAGAGAAGCACACTCGCAAGAACAAACAACCGGCTCAATACCATTGTTAGCCAGTTCTATGGTGATTTATCACCTGGGTGCAGCTTCTGATGAGGCCCAATGAAGGCCGAAACGATCGTCTGGGGTTGCTGTGTTCCTTGTTCAGAGAGGAATTGCCTGGTATTTTGGTGCTGGACTAACCGTAATAGGCGGGATCAGACTGATATACTACAGGAGAGTTCTACTCTGTGAAAAGCAGTACTGGGCTATAAAGCTGCACCCAGGTGGTAAATCGCCATAGAACAGGCTAACAATGGTATTGAGCCAGTTGTTCGTTCCTGTGAGAGTTTCTCTCTTTATATGTTGAAAAATGGCGCTTATGTACTTGCTTAATACAGGATTGCCACAAACCTTCAATTTGTAAAAAAAAAAAAAAAAAAAAAAACCCAATATCTGTGAAGCGCAATACAGCAAAGCGCAATAAAACAAGGTATGTCTGTACTAAAACAGGTTGGAGTGATTGCCATTCCACTGCCATAGAATGGATAATTGTAGTGAACGCAAATTAAGTATTGCAAACGTAATGGCATCTGACGTTGCCACCATCATGCCCACTACCCCCATGCATTGAGCAATCGTAGGACGAAAAATACAGTATATTCCTCCAAGCCGATTCGTTGGTCCATTAGAATCAGCCTCATGGAGACTAAATCTATAATTAGCCCCAAAAAGGATACCCTTGTGAGAGGAGTGAGCAAACTCTTGGATATAGTTACTTTCAAGCCATGACTGCGAAGAATCCAAGAAGTTTCTCTGTATGAGCAATTGCTAAAAAGGTAAAGATGTTATGTTATCCAGGTAGGGAGCCACTGTTATTCCCTTTGCTTTGACAACAGAAAGAAGTGCCCCCAAGACCTTCTTAAAGATCCTGGGAGCTGTAGCAAGACTAAAAGGAAGAGCTACAAACTGATAGTGTCAGTACAGGAAGGCAAAACGAAGAAATTGATGGTAATCCTTGAGAATAGCAATGTGCAAATAAGGCATCCTTTAAGTCTACAGTAGTCATGAATTGACCCCGAAGGACTAACAGAAGAATAGATTAAGATAGTTTCCATCTTGAAGGAGGCAATCAGTAAAAACCTGTTTAATGTTTTGAGATTCAGAATGGGTCTAAAATGTACCACTCCTCCTTTGGAACAATGAACAGATTGGAGTAAAAACCTTTCCCTCGATCTGCCCTCAGGAATGGAATAATAACCTACATGTTTTCCAGATCCTACACACAAACACTGAAAGAAAGACGCTCTGTTTTCTGGCCTCAGACATGAAACAGAATAAACCTTCCTTGAGGGGGCAGAGACCAAAATCCTGTCCTGTATCCCTGGGAAATGATTTCCAAAATCCCAGGGATCCTGGACAGACCAGGCCTTTCAAAAAAGGCTTAACCTGCCCCCTTACCAGCACAGAGTCTAGTTAGGGGGCCACACCTTCATGCAAACTGGTTATTAGAGGGAGATTTGTTTTACTTGAATCATACTGGATTGGATCTCCAAGAAGAATTGGTAGAATAGACTTCTGAAAGGAAGAGGATTTATGATTCTTTGATTGGCAAAAGGAACAAAAACAAGAAGCAGATTTATCATTAAGCTTAGATTTTTTATCCTAAGGCAAGACAGCTCCCTTTTTGCCTGTAATGGTGGAAATAATAGAGTCCAAGACAAAACAGAGTCTGATCTTTGTGTAGGGTGTACCCTGTGCAAAACAGTGGATGAATATACCTCTAGCTCACCTCAGGAGGTTCCCTAGTGAACCCCTAAATCAATGCAGAATATAAGGTAATAGAGGGGAGCACCACCAAAGGCTGAGGTAAAATAAAAGGAAAAATATAAAAATATAAATAGGATCTAAAATACTATAAAATAATGTGTTTAATACATAGTATAATACATAAAAACAATTACAATCAAACGCAAGAGCGACTCACTATATAAACAAGTTTGAGGCAACATTTATAAGTGAGTTTCTCAACACTTAGGGGCATAATATATACACTAATGATTGGAATAAGCCCATCATTAGCAAAAGTCAGACCGGAAGTGAAACTCCGTTGTCTACTTTTCAGAATAGAGTCCATTCACGTATAGGCTTGGAGTTAGAAATAGTTAAATAGTTAACACTAAGAGAGACAAAGAGCAGAGAATTTTAAACATAATATCCAGCTAGAATCCCCTTGAAAATAGTACATTAACATAAGGAGATAGACAGGAGGTCAAACTCTAAATCGGAATTACTTGGAAACAGCGAAAACCGGAAGTTAGATTCCGTGTTAGGTATGGTTGCCCCTTGGAAATAGCGCATTACTATATGCAGTTAGACAGGAGGTCAAACTCTAAACCGGAAATACTTAGAGAGATGGCGAAACCGGAAGTTAGATTCCGTATTATGTATTGTTGCCCTTCTGAAAGATACCGGAAATCCTGTACAGATAGAGAATCCGGAAGTTAAATTCCGGCAGTACAATGGACAAAATGATAACAAACAAGGCTAATAATCAAAAACCAATACCTCCGATTTGGGCTATATGAGCACTATTGTATCTATAGAAGATAAGTATAAATTTCTCAGTGAGTTGATCGAAGCACATATCAGCTAACGTATTTGCCCATATCCAGAATGCCCCCAACCGGAAGTGGGCGGGGCTTATTGTTTTGGCGCCCAAACACTTCATATCTGACCCTATATAATCTAGTATGCTTGCCCAAATAACTAGTCTTGATAAAGGCCAAGAGATTAAGGCCGAAATGCGTCGACAGATTTGAGTAAGCAAAGTACCTGTATATGAACCTAACAGTTGATATATTCTACATAATTGTTTGTGTTTTTATTCACAGGTTTTTTTTTTATATCGTGTTTTATGTTTTTTTCACATTTTTTATACATTTTTTAGTATCTTCAGCATTGTACTATTGGAATCACATTATCATCACCTGAGTTATTTTGGATAGAGTTTGTTTCACCATTTTTCATTTTTGATTTTTTCAACTATCACACATATTGGAATTTTTCACAATTTTTCACAATTATACACCATTTTTTCTTCAATTTCTTCAATTCTTACTTGATTTTTTCTTCATTTTTATATACAATTTTCATCACTTTTGCCACATCTCACATAGACTTTGGATTTTGACACTTGATTATCAACTTGGATGGACACATATTGAATATATAGATATATAGATATAGAGAGAGAGAGAGAGAGAGAGACATTCCTATGCTACAAGGATGTATCCTATCAGGCCATTAGTATCTGTATATCCAATAAATAACAGATACTTCTTCCTCAACGCTGAACTTTATTGTATATTTGTTTTTTATACATGGATCCATGGATTTGATTGTAATTGTTTTCATGTATTATACTATGTATTAAACAAATTATTTTATAGTATTTTAGATCCTATTTATATTTTTATATTTTTCCTTTTATTTTACCTCAGCCTTTGGTAGCGCTCCCCTCTATTATCTTAGAGTCTGATCTTTGACACGGTGTCCACAGACCAAGACTTTAACCAAAGGGCCCTTCTACCAAGGACAGCTAAAGCTGTATTTTTTGCATTGATGCATATGATCTAAATAACGGCATCACAGATAAACGAATATGCCAAATGCTAACAATGAAGGCATGCCTGAATATCCTCTAAAGATAACTCATTAACTGAAGCTAGATCAGACAGTAAATCACACCAAAATGATGTCACTACTGCCCCCCCTCCACCCCAGCAATGGCCACTGCTGGTTGGAACAACACTCCCTCTTGCAAAAATGCCTTCCTCAGAAAACCTTCCAGTTTTTAGTGCATAAAGTGCTATCCCCAAGAGGAATGGTGTTTTTCTGGCTAATGTAGATATAGCTCCGTCCACTAACATCTGGAAGAGAAAATATTTTTTTAAATGTAGGGGAAGAATTAAATGGAACCCAAAGCTTGTCCCATCCATTCCTTAGTAATGATTTCTGTAACTAAGGCAGGAACTGGAAAAAAGCTCAGCAGACCTAGACTTAGGATTAAAAACACCATCCAGTTTCTTTAGTGGCTTATCTCCTCCACCAGTTTAGGGTCCTGGACTACTAACGTCTTCAATACTTCTTTAAGCCAAGAACGCAAATGTTCTAACAAATTCAAAAGTGGAATCCTCTACCCCTCTCTCTGAGGTTGAAGATAAATCATCCGAAGTCTTCCCCCCCCCCCCCCGAAAAAGAAGACGACCCGTCAGAATCCAAATTTTTGGCCTGATAATTGTGGTAACAGAAGGCACTTCTCCCTATTACAGGTCCATGAGGAATTAGATTTACGCTTACTTAGAGGTGGTATAAGTCCAGCAGAGGCAGCACCAGCAGGCTCCATAATAAAAAACTCAAAATAAAATTCTCACTCAATGCATTTTTTTCTTTAAAAAAAATAACCTAATCCAACCAGAGAATAGATCAGGAAATGTAAAAAAGGTATACAAGAATAGATCAGTGTACATAAGTCTGGGACACAGACAGCATCGTACCCCTATAGAGACGCAGTAACTAAACATTCATATGCAAAAGTTCCAAAAATTTGTATATAGTGTTAAAACTACAGAAATACTGACATTAGAAGGCCCTATGCTCTAATATAAGGTTGTCTTAACCCCTCCGGTACCAGGACATTTTGTAGCAAGAACGCTGCTGAAGCGCTATGCAAACGGAGTGAAAGTCCTTTAACCACTTCCTCACCAATGGCCTCCAAAACTAATATACCACTCTCTCTGTGCATAGTGAAGTTAAACTGAGTGTGCAAAGGGAAGCGCTGCAATGCCAGTCCTCATCCAGAACTAATATAAAGGGGCCGCACTCAAAAAAATTTTTTTTTAAAAATCATAAAGTGCCAAAAGTACCCCAATGCAAATATCTTTCCCATAGCAATAAAAGTAACACTCTACCAAGCATTTATAATGAATAAAGTCCCCCAATCAGTTAAAAAACATAATTTATGTAAGAACTTACCTGATAAATTCATTTCTTTCATATTAGCAAAAGTCCATGAGCTAGTGACGTATGGGATATACATTCCTACCAGGAGGGGCAAAGTTTCCCAAACCTCAAAATGCCTATAAATACACCCCTCACCACACCCACAATTCAGTTTAACGAATAGCCAAGAAGTGGGGTGATAAAAAAGTGCGAAAGCATATAAAATAAGGAATTGGAATAATTGTGCTTTATACAAAAATCATAACCACCCCAAAAAAAGGGCGGGCCTCATGGACTCTTGCTAATATGAAAGAAATGAATTTATCAGGTAAGTTCTTACATAAATTATGTTTTCTTTCATGTAATTAGCAAGAGTCCATGAGCTAGTGACGTATGGGATAATGATTACCCAAGATGTGGATCTTTCCACGCAAGAGTCACTAGAGAGGGAGGGATAAAATAAAGACAGCCAATTCCTGCTGAAAATAATCCACACCCAAAATAAAGTTTAATGAAAAACATAAGCAGAAGATTCAAACTGAAACCGCTGCCTGAAGTACTTTTCTACCAAAAACTGCTTCAGAAGAAGAAAATACATCAAAATGGTAGAATTTAGTAAAAGTATGCAAAGAGGACCAAGTTGCTGCTTTGCAAATCTGATCAAAGCTTCATTCCTAAACGCCCAGGAAGTAGAAACTGACCTAGTAGAATGAGCTGTAATCCTTTGAGGCGGAGTTTTACCCGACTCAACATAGGCAAGATGAATTAAAGATTTCAACCAAGATGCCAAAGAAATGGCAGAAGCTTTCTGGCCTTTTCTAGAACCGGAAAAGATAACAAATAAACTAGAAGTCTTTCGGAAAGACTTAGTAGCTTCAACATAATATTTCAAAGCTCTAACATCCAAAGAATGCAATGATTTCTCCTTAGAATTCTTAGGATTAGGACATAATGAAGGAACCACAATTTCTCTACTAATGTTGTTAGAATTCACAACTTTAGGTAAAAATTCAAAAGAAGTTCGCAACACTGCCTTATCCTGATGAAAAATCAGAAAAGGAGACTCACAAGAAAGAGCAGATAATTCAGAAACTCTTCTGGCAGAAGAGATTGCCAAAAGGAACAAAACTTTCCAAGAAAGTAATTTAATGTCCAATGAATGCATAGGTTCAAACGGAGGAGCTTGAAGAGCCCCCAGAACCAAATTCAAACTCCAAGGAGGAGAAATTGACTTAATGACAGGTTTTATACGAACCAAAGCTTGTACAAAACAATGAATATCAGGAAGATTAGCAATCTTTCTGTGAAAAAGAACAGAAAGAGCAGAGATTTGTCCTTTCAAAGAACTTGCGGATAAACCTTTATCTAAACCATCCTGAAGAAACTGTAAAATTCTCGGAATTCTAAAAGAATGCCAAGAAAAATGATGAGAAAGACACCAAGAAATATAAGTCTTCCAGACTCTATAATATATCTCTCTGGATACAGATTTACGAGTCTGTAACATAGTATTAATCACAGAGTCAGAGAAACCTCTTTGACCAAGAATCAAGCGTTCAATCTCCCTACCTTTAAATTTAAGGATTTGAGATCCTGATGGAAAAAAGGACCTTGCGACAGAAGGTCTGGTCGTAGCGGAAGAGTCCACGGATGGCAAGAGGCCATCCGGACAAGATCTGCATACCAAAACCTGTGAGGCCATGCTGGAGCTACCAGCAGAACAAACGAGCATTCCTTCAGAATCTTGGAGATTACTCTTGGAAGAAGAACTAGAGGCGGAAAGATATAAGCAGGATGATACTTCCAAGGAAGTGATAATGCATCCACTGCTTCCGCCTGAGGATCCCGGGATCTGGACAGATAACTGGGAAGTTTCTTGTTTAGATGAGACGCCATCAGATCTATTTCTAGAAGCTCCCACATTTGAACAATCTGAAGAAATACCTCTGGGTGAAGAGACCATTCGCCCGGATGCAACGTTTGGCGACTGAGATAATCCGCTTCCCAATTGTCTATACCTGGGATATGAACCGCAGATATTAGACAGGAGCTGGATTCCGCCCAAACCAGAATTTGAGATACTTCTTTCATAGCCAGAGGACTGTGAGTCCCTCCTTGATGATTGATGTATGCCACAGTAGTGACATTGTCTGAAAACAAATGAACGATTCTCTCTTCAGAAGAGGCCAAAACTGAAGAGCTCTGAAAATTGCACGGAGTTCCAAAATATTGATCAGTAATCTCACCTCCTGAGATTCCCAAACTCCTTGTGCTGTCAGAGATCCCCACACAGCTCCCCAACCTGTGAGACTTGCATCTGTTGAAATTACAGTCCAGGTCGGAAGCACAAAAGAAGCCCCCTGAATCAAACGATGGTGATCTGTCCACTACGTTAGAGAGTGTCGTACAATCGGTTTTAAAGATATTAATTGAGATATCTTTGTGTAATCCTTGCACCATTGATTCAGCATACAGAGCTGAAGAGGTCGCATGTGAAAACGAGCAAAGGGGATCGCGTCCGATGCAGCAGTCATAAGACCTAGAATTTCCATGCATAAGGCTACCGAAGGGAATGATTGTGACTGAAGGTTTCGACAAGCCGAAATCAATTTTAGACGTCTCTTGTCTGTTAAAGACAGAGTCATGGACACTGAATCTATCTGGAAACCCAGAAAGGTTACCCTTGTCTGAGGAATCAATGAACTTTTTGGTGAATTGATCCTCCAACCATGATCTTGAAGAAACAACACAAGTCGATTCGTATGAGATTCTGCTAAATGTAAAGACTGAGCAAGTACCAAGATATCGTCCAAATAAGGAAATACCACAATACCCTGTTCTCTGATTACAGACAGAAGGGCACCGAGAACCTTTGTAAAAATTCTTGGAGCTGTAGCTAGGCCAAACGGCAGAGCCACAAACTGGTAATGCTTGTCCAGAAAAGAGAATCTCAGGAACTGATAATGATCTGGATGAATCGGAATATGCAGATATGCATCCTGTAAATCTATTGTGGACATATAATGCCCTTGCTGAACAAAAGGCAAGATAGTCCTTACAGTTACCATTTTGAATGTTGGTATCCTTAAATAACGATTCAATATTTTTAGATCCAGAACTGGTCTGAAGGAATTCTCCTTCTTTGGTACAATGAAGAGATTTGAATAAAACCCCATCCCCTGTTCCAGAACTGGAACTGGCATAATTACTCCAGTCAACTCTAGATCTGAAACACAATTCAGAAATGCTTGAGCTTTCACTGGATTTACTGGGACACGGGAAAGAAAAAATCTCTTTGCAGGAGGTCTCATCTTGAAACCAATTCTGTACCCTTCTGAAACAATGTTCTGAATCCAAAGATTGTGAACAGAATTGATCCAAATTTCTTTGAAAAAACGTAACCTGCCCCCTACCAGCTGAGCTGGAATGAGGGCCGCACCTTCATGTGGGCTTAGAAGCAGGCTTTGCCTTTCTAGAAGGCTTGGATTTATTCCAGACTGGAGACGGTTTCCAAACTGAAACTGCTCCTGAGGATGAAGGATCAGGCTTTTGTTCTTTGTTGAAACGAAAGGAACGAAAACGATTATTAGCCCTGTTTTTACCCTTAGATTTTTTATCCTGTGGTAAAAAAGTTCCTTTCCCACCAGTAACAGTTGAGATAATAGAATCCAACTGAGAACCAAATAATTTGTTACCCTGGAAAGAAATGGAAAGTAGAGTTGATTTAGAAGCCATATCAGCATTCCAAGTTTTAAGCCATAAAGCTCTTCTAGCTAGAATAGCTAGAGACATAAACCTGACATCAACTCTGATAATATCAAAGATGGCATCACAGATAAAATTATTAGCATGCTGAAGAAGAATAATAATATTATGAGAATCATGATCTGTTACTTGTTGCGCTAAAGTCTCCAACCAAAAAGTTGAAGCTGCAGCAACATCAGCCAATGATATAGCAGGTCTAAGAAGAAGATTACCTGAACACAGATAAGCTTTTCTTAGAAAGGATTCAATTTTCCTATCTAAAGGATCTTTAAACGAAGTACCATCCGACGTAGGAATAGTAGTACGTTTAGCAAGGGTAGAAATAGCCCCATCGACTTTAGGGATTTTGTCCCAAAATTCTAATCTGTCAGACGGCACAGGATATAATTGCTTAAAACGTTTAGAAGGAGTAAATGAATTACCCAATTTATCCCATTCTCTGGAAATTACTTCAGAAATAGCATTAGGAACAGGAAAAACTTCTGGAATAACCACAGGAGATTTAAATACCTTATCTAAACGTTTAGAATTAGTATCAAGAGGACCAGAATCCTCTATTTCTAAAGCAATTAGTACTTCTTTAAGTAAAGAACGAATAAATTCCATTTTAAATAAATATGAAGATTTATCAGCATCAATCTCTGAAACAGAATCCTCTGAACCAGAAGAGTCATCAGAATCAGAATGATGATGTCCATTTAAAAATTCATCTGTAGAGAGAGAAGTTTTAAAAGATTTTTTATGTTTACTAGAAGGAGAAATAACAGACATAGCCTTCTTGATGGATTCAGAAACAAAATCTCTTATGTTATCAGGAACATTCTGCACCTTAGATGTTGAAGGAACTGCAACAGGCAATGGTACATTACTAAAGGAAATATTATCTACTTTAACAAGTTTGTCATGACAATTAATACAAACAGCCGGAGGAATAGCTACCAAATGTTTACAGCAGATACACTTAGCTTTGGTAGTTCCAGAACTAGACAGCGATTTTCCTGAAGTATCTTCTGACTCAGATGCAACGTGAGACATCTTGCAATATGTAAGAGAAAAAACAACATATAAAGCAAAATTGATCAAATTCCTTAAATGACAGTTTTAGGAATGGGAAAAAATGCCAATAAACAAGCTTCTAGTAACCAGAAGCAAAGAAAAAATGAGACTGAAATAATGTGGAGACAAAAGCGACGCCCATATTTTTTGGCGCCAAATAAGACGCCCACATTATTTGGCGCCTAAATGCTTTTTGGCGCCAAAAATGATGCCACATCCGGAACGCTGACATTTTTGGCGCAAAAGGACGTCAAAAAATGACGCAACTTCCGGCGACACGTATGACGCCGGAAACAGAAAAGATTTTTTGCGCCAAAAAAGTCCGCGCCAAGAATGACGCAATAAAATGAAGCATTTTCAGCCCCCGCGAGCCTAATAGCCCACAGGGAAAAAACAGAATTTATGTTTACCTGATAAATTACTTTCTCCAACGGTGTGTCCGGTCCACGGCGTCATCCTTACTTGTGGGATATTCTCCTCCCCAACAGGAAATGGCAAAGAGCCCAGCAAAGCTGGTCACATGATCCCTCCTAGGCTCCGCCTTCCCCAGTCATTCGACCGACGTAAAGGAGGAATATTTGCATAGGAGAAACCATATGATACCGTGGTGACTGTAGTTAAGGAAAATAAATTATCAGACCTGATTAAAAAACCAGGGCGGGCCGAGGACCGGACACACCGTTGGAGAAAGTAATTTATCAGGTAAACATAAATTCTGTTTTCTCCAACATAGGTGTGTCCGGTCCACGGCGTCATCCTTACTTGTGGGAACCAATACCAAAGCTTTAGGACACGGATGAAGGGAGGGAGCAAATCAGGTCACCTAGATGGAAGGCACCACGGCTTGCAAAACCTTTCTCCCAAAAATAGCCTCAGAAGAAGCAAAAGTATCAAACTTGTAAAATTTAGTAAAAGTGTGCAGTGAAGACCAAGTCGCTGCCTTACATATCTGATCAACAGAAGCCTCGTTCTTGAAGGCCCATGTGGAAGCCACAGCCCTAGTGGAATGAGCTGTGATTCTGTCAGGAGGCTGCCGTCCGGCAGTTTGGTAAGCCAATCTGATGATGCTTTTAATCCAAAAAGAGAGAGAGGTAGAAGTTGCTTTTTGACCTCTCCTTTTACCAGAATAAACAACAAACAAGGAAGATGTTTGTCTAAAATCCTTTGTAGCATCTAAATAGAATTTTAGAGCACGAACAACATCCAAATTGTGCAACAAACGTTCCTTCTTTGAAACTGGATTCGGACACAAAGAAGGTACGACTATCTCCTGGTTAATGTTTTTGTTAGAAACAACTTTCGGAAGAAAACCAGGTTTAGTACGTAAAACCACCTTATCTGCATGGAACACCAGATAAGGAGGAGAACACTGCAGAGCAGATAATTCTGAAACTCTTCTAGCAGAAGAAATTGCAACCAAAAACAAAACTTTCCAAGATAATAACTTAATATCAACGGAATGTAAGGGTTCAAACGGAACCCCCTGAAGAACTGAAAGAACTAAATTGAGACTCCAAGGAGGAGTCAAAGGTTTGTAAACAGGCTTGATTCTAACCAGAGCCTGAACAAAGGCTTGAACATCTGGCACAGCTGCTAGCTTTTTGTGAAGTAGCACAGACAAGGCAGAAATCTGTCCCTTCAAGGAACTTGCAGATAATCCTTTCTCCAAACCTTCTTGAAGAAAGGATAGAATCTTAGGAATTTTTACCTTGTCCCAATGGAATCCTTTAGATTCACACCAACAGATATATTTTTTCCATATTTTGTGGTAAATTTTTCTGGTTACAGGCTTTCTGGCCTGAACAAGAGTAGCAATGACAGAATGAATTTGATAAGATCAAGCGTTCAATCTCCAAGCAGTCAGTTGGAGTGAGACCAGATTCGGATGTTCGAACGGACCTTGAACAAGAAGGTCTCGTCTCAAAGGTAGCTTCCATGGTGGAGCCGATGACATATTCACCAGGTCTGCATACCAAGTCCTGCGTGGCCACGCAGGAGCTATCAAGATCACCGATGCCCTCTCCTGATTGATCCTGGCTACCAGCCTGGGGATGAGAGGAAACGGCGGGAATACATAAGCTAGTTTGAAGGTCCAAGGTGCTACTAGTGCATCTACTAGAGTCGCCTTGGGATCCCTGGATCTGGACCCGTAGCAAGGAACCTTGAAGTTCTGACGAGAGGCCATCAGATCCATGTCTGGAATGCCCCACAGTTGAGTAATTTGGGCAAAGATTTCCGGATGGAGTTCCCACTCCCCCGGATGAAATGTCTGACGACTCAGAAAATCCGCTTCCCAATTTTCCACTCCTGGGATGTGGATTGCAGACAAGTGGCAGGAGTGAGTCTCCGCCCATTGAATGATTTTGGTCACTTCTTCCATCGCCAGGGAACTCCTTGTTCCCCCCTGATGGTTGATGTATGCAACAGTTGTCATGTTGTCTGATTGAAACCGTATGAACTTGGCCTTTGCTAGCTGAGGCCAAGCCTTGAGAGCATTGAATATCGCTCTCAGTTCCAGAATATTTATCGGTAGAAGATATTCTTCCCGAGACCAAAGACCCTGAGCTTTCAGGGGTCCCCAGACCGCGCCCCAGCCCACCAGACTGGCGTCGGTCGTGACAATGACCCACTCTGGTCTGCGGAAGCTCATCCCCTGTGACAGGTTGTCCAGGGACAGCCACCAACGGAGTGAATCTCTGGTCCTCTGATTTACTTGTATCGTCGGAGACAAGTCTGTATAGTCCCCATTCCACTGACTGAGCATGCACAGTTGTAATGGTCTTAGATGAATGCGCGCAAAAGGAACTATGTCCATTGCCGCTACCATCAAACCTATTACTTCCATGCACTGCGCTATGGAAGGAAGAGGAACAGAATGAAGCATTTGACAAGAGTTCAGAAGTTTTGTTTTTCTGGCCTCTGTCAGAAAAATCCTCATTTCTAAGGAGTCTATTATTGTTCCCAAGAAGGGAACCCTTGTTGACGGAGATAGAGAACTCTTTTCTACGTTCACTTTCCATCCGTGAGATCTGAGAAAGGCCAGGACAATGTCCGTGTGAGCCTTTGCTTGAGGAAGGGACGACGCTTGAATCAGAATGTCGTCCAAGTAAGGTACTACTGCAATGCCCCTTGGTCTTAGCACCGCTAGAAGGGACCCTAGTACCTTTGTGAAAATCCTTGGAGCAGTGGCTAATCCGAACGGAAGTGCCACAAACTGGAAATGCTTGTCCAGGAATGCGAACCTTAGGAACCGATGATGTTCCTTGTGGATAGGAATATGTAGATACGCATCCTTTAAATCCACCGTTGTCATGAATTGACCTTCCTGGATGGAAGGAAGAATTGTTCGAATGGTTTCCATTTTGAACGATGGAACCTTGAGAAACTTGTTTAGGATCTTGAGATCTAAGATTGGTCTGAACGTTCCCTCTTTTTTGGGAACTACGAACAGATTGGAGTAGAACCCCATCCCTTGTTCTCCTAATGGAACAGGATGAATCACTCCCATTTTTAACAGGTCTTCTACACAATGCAAGAATGCCTGTTTTTTTATGTGGTCTGAAGACAATTGAGACCTGTGGAACCTCCCCCTTGGGGGAAGCCCCTTGAATTCCAGAAGATAACCTTGGGAGACTATTTCTAGCGCCCAAGGATCCAGAACATCTCTTGCCCAAGCCTGAGCGAAGAGAGAGAGTCTGCCCCCCACCAGATCCGGTCCCGGATCGGGGGCCAACATCTCATGCTGTCTTGGTAGCAGTGGCAGGTTTCTTGGCCTGCTTTCCTTTGTTCCAGCCTTGCATTGGTCTCCAGGCTGGTTTGGCTTGAGAAGTATTACCCTCCTGCTTAGAGGACGTAGCACTTGGGGCTGGTCCGTTTCTGCGAAAGGGACGAAAATTAGGTTTATTTTTGGCCTTGAAAGACCTATCCTGAGGAAGGGCGTGGCCCTTGCCCCCAGTGATATCAGAGATAATCTCTTTCAAGTCAGGGCCAAACAGTGTTTTCCCCTTGAAAGGAATGTTAAGCAATTTGTTCTTGGAAGACGCATCCGCTGACCAAGATTTTAACCAAAGCGCTCTGCGCGCCACAATAGCAAACCCAGAATTTTTCGCCGCTAACCTAGCCAATTGCAAAGTGGCGTCTAGGGTGAAAGAATTAGCCAATTTGAGAGCACGAATTCTGTCCATAATCTCCTCATAAGAAGAAGAATTATTAGTGATCGCCTTTTCTAGCTCATCGAACCAGAAACACGCGGCTGTAGTGACAGGGACAATGCATGAAATTGGTTGTAGAAGGTAACCTTGCTGAACAAATATCTTTTTAAGCAAACCTTCTAATTTTTTATCCATAGGATCTTTGAAAGCACAACTATCTTCTATGGGTATAGTGGTGCGTTTGTTTAGAGTAGAAACCGCCCCCTCGACCTTGGGGACTGTCTGCCATAAGTCCTTTCTGGGGTCGACCATAGGAAACAATTTTTTAAATATGGGGGGAGGGACGAAAGGTATACCGGGCCTTTCCCATTCTTTATTTACAATGTCCGCCACCCGCTTGGGTATAGGAAAAGCTTCGGGGGGCCCCGGGACCTCTAGGAACTTGTCCATTTTACATAGTTTCTCTGGGATGACCAAATTCTTACAATCATCCAGAGTGGATAACACCTCCTTAAGCAGAGCGCGGAGATGTTCCAACTTAAATTTAAATGTAATCACATCAGGTTCAGCTTGTTGAGAAATTTTCCCTTAATCTGAAATTTCTCCCTCAGACAAAACCCCCCTGGCCCCCTCAGACTGGTGTAGGGGCCCTTCAGAAACAATATCATCAGCGTCCTCATGCTCTTCAGTATTTTCTAAAACAGAGCAGTCGCGCTTTCGCTGATAAGTGGGCATTTTGGCTAAAATGTTTTTGATAGAATTATCCATTACAGCCGTTAATTGTTGCATAGTAAGGAGTATTGGCGCGCTAGATGTACTAGGGGCCTCCTGTGTGGGCAAGACTGGTGTAGACGAAGGGGGGGATGATGCAGTACCATGCTTACTCCCCTCACTTGAGGAATCATCTTGGGCATCATTTTCTCTAAATTTTGTGTCACATAAATCACATCTATTTAAATGAGAAGGAACCTTGGCTTCCCCACATTCAGAACACAGTCTATCTGGTAGTTCAGACATGTTAAACAGGCATAAACTTGATAACAAAGTACAAAAAACTTTTTAAAATAAAATCGTTACTGTCACTTTAAATTTTAAACTGAACACACTTTATTACTGCAATTGCGAAAAAGTATGAAGGAATTGTTCAAAATTCACCAAAATTTCACCACAGTGTCTTAAAGCCTTAAAAGTATTGCACACCAAATTTGGAAGCTTTAACCCTTAAAATAACGGAACCGGAGCCGTTTTTATATTTAACCCCTTTACAGTCCCTGGTATCTGCTTTGCTGAGACCCAACCAAGCCCAAAGGGGAATACGATACCAAATGACGCCTTCAGAAAGTCTTTTCTATGTATCAGAGCTCCTCACACATGCATCTGCATGTCATGCTTCTCAAAAACAAGTGCGCAATACAGGCGCGAAAATGAGACTCTGCCTATGATTAGGGAAAGCCCCTAGAGAATAAGGTGTCCAATACAGTGCCTGACGGTTATTTTACAAAATTCCCAAGATTAAAATAATTCCTCAAGGCTATGGAGTATAAAATATGTTTATATATAGATCGATTTAGCCCAGAAAATGTCTACAGTCTTAAAAAGCCCTTGTGAAGCCCTTTTTTACAGTCTGTAATAAAAATGGCTTACCGGATCCCATAGGGAAAATGACAGCTTCCAGCATTACATCGTCTTGTTAGAATGTGTCATACCTCAAGCAGCAAAAGTCTGCTCACTGTTCCCCCAACTGAAGTTAATTCCTCTCAACAGTCCTGTGTGGAAACAGCCATCGATTTTAGTAACGGTTGCTAAAATCATTTTCCTCTTACAAACAGAAATCTTCATCTCTTTTCTGTTTCAGAGTAATAGTACATACCAGCACTATTTTAAAATAACAAACTCTTGATTGAATAATAAAAACTACAGTTAAACACTAAAAAACTCTAAGCCATCTCCGTGGAGATGTTGCCTGTACAACGGCAAAGAGAATGACTGGGGAAGGCGGAGCCTAGGAGGGATCATGTGACCAGCTTTGCTGGGCTCTTTGCCATTTCCTGTTGGGGAGGAGAATATCCCACAAGTAAGGATGACGCCGTGGACCGGACACACCTATGTTGGAGAAAAAGAGTCAAATTTTAAGGTAAGAAAAAAATTGATTCAAATGCATTATCCCAAATATGAAACTGACTGTCTGAAAATAAGGAATGTTGAACATCCTGAGTCAAGGCAAATAAATGTTTGAATACATATATTTAGAACTTTAAGCTATGGTTGGGCACTTTATTTATAGAGTGTCACAGAAAATAAGATTTACTTACCCCAGGACACTCATCTACATGTTTGTAGAAAGCCAAACCAGTACTGAAACGAAAATCAGCAGAGGTAATGGTATATAAATAAGAATATATCGTCGATCTGAAAAGGGAGGTAAGAGATGAATCTCTACGACCGATAACAGAGAACCTATGAAATAGACCCCGTAGAAGGAGATCACTGCATTCAAATAGGCAATACTCTCCTCACATCCCTCTGACATTCACTGCACGCTGAGAGGAAAACCGGGCTCCAACTTGCTGCGGAGCGCATATCAACGTAGAATCTAGCACAAACTTACTTCACCACCTCCATAGGAGGCAAAGTTTGTAAAACTGAATTGTGGGTGTGGTGAGGGGTGTATTTATAGGCATTTTGAGGTTTGGGAAACTTTGCCCCTCCTGGTAGGAATGTATATCCCATACGTCACTAGCTCATGGACTCTTGCTAATTACATGAAAGAAAATTAGAGGAACAAGTGTGCACAAACCTCCAAAGGAGATACATTGGCCCCTGTAAGGTGTTTAGGATACAAGCACAATGTACACATATGGCAGCCTGTGGGCTGTGTGAGACAACATACTGTCCCCTCCACTGATCTTACCCTGCTGTACACTACCAGAGGTTGCAGTAGAGAGCCCATCCTGTACTATTACAGACAGTAGAGGATATAATGAGGGGTTACATCTTTCTAGTTAAACAGGGGGAGGCTAAAGAACTGTCCCAGTGACTTCCTTGCAGGCTTGTGCTCACAACTCTATAGAAAATATTTACAGCCAGTACCCTCCTATATCCCTCTCTTCCAGGAACAATCCCAGAATCTTGAAGTAATCAAACAGCACCTCCATCTTCGCCTGCCTCCTTGACTAAGAAAAGAAAATACTGGAAGGGTAACGGAGGTAGGAGGGATATTTCAAAGCTCTGGTGTAGGATGTCTTTACCTCCTCCTGGTGGCCAGGTGATGTACTTCCCAAAAGTAAGGACTCGTGGACTCTCACCCCCTTGTTATTAAGTTAGTCATCACAGTTCATAAAAAAAAAAAAAAAAAAAAAGAGATTACCTAAACTGAATTGAAAGCAAGAGAAAGGTTTTATGAATTAAACTTAAAGGGACACTTAAAGGGGCACTGAACTCAAATTTTTTTCTTTCGTGATTCAGATAGAGCATGCAATTTTAAGCAACTTTCTAATTTACTCCTATTATCATTTTTTCTTCGTTCTCTTGCTATCTTTATTTGAAAAGGAAGGCATCTAAGCTTTTTTTAGGTTCAGATCTCTGCACAGCACTTTTTTATTGGTGGATGAATTTATCCACCAATCAGTAAGGACAACCCAGGTTGTTCACCAAAAATGGACAGGCATCTAAACTTACATTCTTGCATTTCAAATAAAGATACCAAGAGAATGAAGAAAATTTGATAATAGGAGTAAATTGGAAAGATGCTTAAAATTTCATGTTCTATCTAAATCACAAAAGAAAAAAATTTGGGTTCAGTGTCCCTTTAAAGAAGTTGCACAAATGTATGTTAATCTAATCCGTGCCTTTGAAATTATGTAAAGTCTAAATTATACAGTTTCTTACAATTCACATAAAAGTAATCTTTAAATACTGTACTAAAACTGTTGTAAAACCAAAAAAAGTATTTCATTAAAAAAAAAAAAAAGTAATCTTTAAAACATTCCCTGTTCATTTCTCACTAACCAGACAAACAGTGTCATCAGGTTTCTAAAATAACTAGAAAAATGTTAGAAACAGTGAACAGAATGCACAAAATGTATTTACCCAGCATACTTGGCTCTCCTTCTAGTAAAGTAAGGATGTATTTATTAAGGAAAAGCGTACAAAAGCTGAAGAAAAACCATAAGCTGAGGTAGATAAGAGCTCGAGTATTGAAGACTCCAAGATCTGACTCAATAACTGTTGTCTCAGTGATGGTAATTTGCAGCACGTTTTCATCTGGTACACTGTCACTTCGAGTGATAATTATCTTTTCAGCCCGATGTTGTATCAGTGGTCCTTTAAAAAATTGTCCTTTCCCCTTTAGTTTTTCCGGAGGCAGATGACATTTTGAGTCCTGAGTCACTTGGGTGTTACCAGACAATGACATTCTGGTAGCTAAATTGCATAAATCTGTGGCATTTGGTGTGTAAAGTACAATACCAGATCAGATAGAAAGCAGGCGATCTCCACAGATTCAGTATTCAGAGTGCCGCTCAATCTTCCCGCCATCATTCCAAAACAATTCCATTTCAGATACAATTGCAGGATGGATTTATGGATTATCCCTTATTTTCTGTACAAAAATAAATAAAATAGTATTATTAAAGTTACTGGTGACTTCTGTAGACTGTACAAGGATTTGCATCATAACATTATTGTATAAAAGCTATACGGAAGAGCACCATGCAAGAGAACGAAAAGCTACTATACAGAAAGGTAAAATTATGCCCTGATACTAATGCATTACCATTACTTTCACACAACTTTAAACAGAGTTTTTACATCTGGTCATAAAATGTAAAATCGGTGGTAAACAAAAACAGGATTAAATCCATTTCATGAATAAAATTAAACCGTCATACGGAGAAGGGTAGACGCTACAACACTGAACTAGAAGCTATTCCAAGTGCTAATTCCACTCCCTCATTTAGATGGGAGAAAAAAAAGCTGGACAAATGTATCTTATACAATTTAGAAAGTTGGAGCCTACACTACATCAGTTACCAACCATAATGAAAATGTCACTATTGACCTTGTACAGAGATCTGTGTCTGAGCTTCCTGCAGACTCAGCTCATTTGAATGGACATGTTATTGGAAACAATGGGTTGTAGTTTCAATTACCGAAAGGTGCTATAGCAAATACAAAAAAGGAGGAATTTTCCCCACATTTAATACCGCAGCTGTTATAACAAGGTTAGTGGAAACAAAGGAAGTATAAACAGTGACCCTTTAATGCAAATACAATTTTTATAAATAAAATTTGAAAGTAGTAGTTAAAACAATAAAAAATGTTTTCCTGTTATTTGCCTCTGTAAACTAATTTTTCCAGCTCCCGCCACAGACTAAATAGCTTACGAAAAAATGACAAAGATACAATAAGAAAATGTTGGAATGCATTTGAGCATTCTTTAACTGCACTCATGCTTGCCTAGAGATGTGCATTAAGGGACACGAAACCCAAAATATTTATTTATTTCATAATTCAGACAGAGAATACAATGTTAAACAACATTCCAATTTACTTCTATTATATTCATTCTTTAGATGTCCTTAGCTGAAGAAATAGCAATGCACATGGGTGAGCCAATCGCACCAGGCAGCTATGTGCAACCACCAATCAGCAGCGAATGAGTCTATTTATATATGCTTTTTAACAAAGGATATCAAGAAAATAAAGCAAATTGGATAATAGAAGTAAATTGACAAGTTTGTTTTTTCAATTACATGCTCTTTTTAGATCATGAAAGAAAAAAAAAATTGGGTTTCATGTCCCATTAACCATTAGAAATGGGTTAAAGGGAAAGTAAACAGTGAATTTACAACATAAGTCTCTTGCAAAGTTGTTTAACTACACATAATCAAAAACATATTAAATACTTAAAGGGACAGTCAACACCAGAATTGTTGTTGTTTTAAAAGATAGATAATCCCTTAATTACCTATTCCCCAGTTTTGCATAACCAACAGTTATAATTATACACGTTTTACCTCTGTAATTACCTTGTATCTAAGCCTCAGCAGACTGCCCCCTTATTTCAGTTCTTTTCACAGACTTGCATTTTAGCCAATCAGAGCTGTCTCCATGGTAAATTCACAAGCATGAGCTCAATGTTATATATATGAAACACATGAACTAATGCCCTCTAGTGGTTTAAAACTATCAAAATGCATTTAGATTAGAGGCGGCCTTCAAGGTCTTAGAAATTAGCATATGAACCTCCTAGGTTTAGCTTTCAATTGAAGGATTCCAAAAGTATCACATTTTTCATATACATAAATCACAAACGAATCGACATAATTCAAATATCAAAACTTACCCAATTTGACCTTAAAACGAGCGTTATAATCGTTATAAAACTATATATATTATTTGGGCAAAAGCATCATCGAAGCCAAACCCCCTTATATGCTGCCTTCATAAGAAAATTATGTCTCCAATCACAAGTTTCATTATCGCATTATTTTGTCACCGGCGCATGCGCAATACAATACGGCTTTGAAACCTCAGTTACCAGAATGAAGCTACTGGCAACGCATGCGCTATACAAAATCCTATCGATTGAATAGGTATTCCTTGTCACAGAGGATACGGCTTGTTTACAAACTAAGCAGGCTAATGGAATTCCAAATTCTTATCTCCACTTCTAATTTATTGCTGTTATTTTGATGAATAGTTTCAACCACAAACTCAGTAACTGGATTTTACAGAAAGTTTTTATTAATTTCCAGTCACAACTTGTTGCATTGAGCTTGTGTGTTGAACTAGACATCGTGTAACAGTGATTTTAAATACTTTATTTTATGTTTTTCGATGGCTTTATTAATAGTCAATACTGTTATCAAATGGTATTTTTTATTTAACTTATTGATGAAATTTTATTTTTAAAGCCCTAAATGGTGGTTGAATTCTATAATGCAAAATATAAATTCAAGGCTGACATCTAAAAAACACATATGATCTAATTTATAATTATTTGGAAACGTTGTCTGTCACACATAAGAATCTATCCAAATACATAAATATAATTATAAAAATCTCTTTTTTGTTAGGATCTACTAGATGTTATGTTAGCATCTACTATATAAATAAAATGCCCCATAAATTATAGAATAACTGTTGTAATGATGTTTTAAAGATCAAATACATCTATATAATCTATAATGTTTTTGAACAATTACATTTGCAATGTTATATTGTATATAATTCCGAATATTGTATTTAAAATATAATTAAACACATAACTATTGTATTAGTAATATCAGTTATATATTTTCTGAACATAAAGATTAAATGCTTTTATATATTTTATAAAAAAAATAGTCTATGTATTTCACTATGAATTGATAATACTATCGTTTATGCACATTATATTATAGATGTGCTGCTCGTTTATTTTTTACTTTCTTTTGTTGAAATCTGTATATTGATATTATAGTTGTTTTCGATTTCATTTATAAATATTTATGCCAAAATAGTATATTAAACATAAGCGCATTAAAAGATAACGGTTATCTGTATTTTCCAATTTTTAGGCAAATACATAGTTGTCATACTATACACTTCGTTCTGAAAAGTAATATATGTAGAAATAGTGGTTTCATTCATAATTAATATGCAAGTCTAACAATTAAATTTAATGCCCTTTATTGCAAGGGTGATTCTCGCAGTGCAGCGTTACGTTCTATCCTGGTCTAGACCGCTGTCACATCCGTTTGCTAGTATTGATTAAGACGGTCTGCTGGTTCAGAAGACTGTGACGTAGGGGACGACGTGTAATAAAGATTGCACATGCGCAGTATGGACGAAGTCGGCCATCTTGATAACTCAGGTTATCGTGATTCATTCGTTATTCATAACAAAGCTTATAACGGTGGGTTTGGAATTCAATTTATTTTTGAAGATGAATATAGAGAGAACGATAATAATATGACAGCAAAGCCTATTACAAATATTAATATCAAAGCTGGATAGACAGTTTTAAGATAATTTTGTTTTTCAATCGTTCAGTGTCCCTTTAAGAATACCAAGAGAACAAAGCAAAATTGGTGAAAAAAGTAAATTGGAAAGTTGTTTAAAATTACATGCTCTATCTGAATCATGAAAGTTTTTTGGACTAGACTGTCCCTTTAAAGGGACACTGAAGCCAAACTTTATTAATTGATTTAGACAGAGCATACAATTTTAAACAACTTTCTAATTTACTCCTATTATCAAATTGTCTTCATTCTCTTGGTATCTTTATTTTAAAAGCAAGAATGTAAGTTTAGATGGCCCATTTTTGAACAACCTGGGTTGTTCTTGCTGATTGGTGGATAAATTCACCCAACAATAAACAAGTGCTGTCCAGGGTTTTGAACAAAAATGGCTGGCTCCTTAGCTAAGATGCCTTTTTTCAAATAAAGATAGCAAGAGAACGAAGAAAAATTCATAATAGTTGTAAATTAGAAAGTTGCTTAACCCCTTAATGACCACAGCACTTTTCCATTTTCTGTCCGTTTGGGACCAAGGCTATTTTTACATTTTTGAGGTGTTTGTGTTTAGCTGTAATTTTCCTCTTACTCATTTACTGTACCCACACATATTATATACCGTTTTTCTCGCCATTAAATGGACTTTCAAAATATACCATTATTTTCATCATATCTTATAATTTACTATAAAAAATATTATAAAATATGAGGAAAAAATGGAAAAAAACACACTTTTTCTAACTTTGACCCCAAAATCTGTTACACATCTACAACCACCAAAAAACACCCATGCTAAATAGTTTCTTAATTTTGTCCTGAGTTTAGAAATACCCAATGTTTACATGTTCTTTGCTTTTTTTGCAAGTTATAGGGCCATAAATACAAGTAGCACTTTGCCATTTCCAAACCACTTTTTTTCAAAATTAGCTCTAGTTACATTGGGACACTAATATCTTTCAGGAATCCCTGAATATCCATTGACATGTATATATATTTTTTTTTTAGAAGACATCCCAAAGTATTGATCGAGGCCCATTTTGGTATATTTTATGCCACCATTTCACCGCCGAATGCGATCAAATAAAATTTTTTTTTTACTTTTTCACAAATTTTTTCACAAACTTTAGGTTTCTCACTGAAATTATTTACAAACAACTCATGAAATTATGGAATAAATGGTTGTAAATGCTTCTCTGGGATCCCCTTTGTTCATAAATAGCAGACATATATGGCTTTGGCTTTGCTTTTTGGTAATTAGAAGGCTGCTAAATGCCACTGCGCACCACACGTGTAATATGCCCAGCAGTGAATGGGTTAATTAGGGAGCATGTAGGGAGCTTCTAGGGTTAATTTTAGCTCTAGTGTAGTGTAGTAGACAACCCCAAGTATTGATCTAGGCCCATTTTGGTATATTTCATGCCACCATTTCACCGCCAAAAGCAATCAAATAAAAAAAAATTGTTCACTTTTTCAAACTTTAGGTTTCTCACTAAAATTATTTACAAACAGCTTGTGCAATTATGGCACAAATGGTTTTAAATGCTTCTCTGGGATCCCCTTTGTTCAGAAATAGCAGACATATATGGCTTTGGCGTTGCTTTTTGGTAATTATAAGGCCGCTAAATGCTGCTGCGCATCACATGTGTATTATGGCCAGCAGTGAAGGGGTTAATTATGTAGTTTGTAGGGAGCTGGCAGGGTTAA
The DNA here is from genome assembly GCF_027579735.1 of Bombina bombina. Taxonomy (NCBI): domain Eukaryota; kingdom Metazoa; phylum Chordata; class Amphibia; order Anura; family Bombinatoridae; genus Bombina; species Bombina bombina. Next base: position 121,360,749 of record NC_069506.1, read on the forward strand.
TTTTAGCTTTAGTGTAGAGATCAGACTCCCACCTGACACATCCCACCCCCTGATCCCTCCCAAACAGCTCTCTTCCCTCCCCCACCCCACAATTGTCCCCGCCATCTTAAGTACTGGCAGAAAGTCTGCCAGTACTAAAATAAAAGGTATTAAAAAAAAAAAAAAAAAAATTTTTTTTTAGCATATTTACATATGCTGCTATGTAGGGTCCCCCCTTAGCCCCCAACCTCCCTGATCCCCCCCAAAATAGCTCCCTAACCCTCCCCCTCTGCCTTATTGGGGCCATCTTGGGTACTGGCAGCTGTCTGCCAGTACCCAGTTTGCAAATAAAAATGTTTTTTTTTATTATTTTTTTTTTATTTGTTTCTGTAGTGTAGCTTCCCCCCCACAGTCCAATACCCCACCAGCCAAACCGATCAACAAATATATTAACCCCTTTGATCCCCACTTCTAAGAAAAAACTTTCTGTAGCGTAGTGGTTCCCACCCGCTCCCTCCCCGTGCACGCGCCCGCCCGCCTCCCCGTGCACCGCGTCCGTGCGCGTCCCCCCCGGTCGTCCCCGATCCCGCCCCCCCTCCGCATCACAAAGGCCATCGATGGCCGCCACCCACCTCCCACACCGGCTCCCACCCACCAACGAACATAGCCGTTAATGTCCGGTGCAGAGAGGGCCACAGAGTGGCTCTCTCTGCACCGGATGGCTAAAAATGGTTATTGCAGGATGCCTCGATATCGAGGCATCACTGCAATAACCGGAAAGCAGCTGGAAGCGAGCAGGATCGCTTCCAGCTGCTTTTCCACACCGAGGACGTGCAGGGTACGTTCTCAGGCGTTAACTGCCTTTTTTTTTTTTGAGACGTACCCTGCACGTCCTCGGTCATTAAGGGGTTAAAATTGCATGCTCTATCTGAATCACAAAAGAAAAATTTTTGGGTTAGTGTCCCTTTAATTGCCCCTTTCCTGTAATTTTTAAGTCAGAATAATAAGAATGTTGATAACTGGAAAGGCACATTGCAGGCTTTACAAATATAACCCTGCAATATATCTGCCCATGATTGGCTTCGGTAGAGACTAATAATAAAACTGAAAAACACTGACAGTGGCTAGCCTTGCCTGCTCCAGTAACAAGTTCTGATTGGCTCCAAATAGGATGAATGATAGGGGCAGTTTGCAGTGGCAAATTTTTAATTATTTTACTGTTTAGGGCCAGTGTTTTTAATTTTGAGAATGACTGACTGCCAAGTAGTAACATGCGCAGCTCATGCGCGGCACCTCCCTGTGCTCAATTGGAAGAACCTTCTACACGCAGTACCACTTGGCTCCAATATATCCCATACTGCTATTTGCTATGCTCCTCCAGTTCCAGCCAGCCGGTCACGTTCCTACACAGCACAAGGAACATGACCGGAGACTGGAGAGGAAGAGGGAGGAGCCAGCCAGGCACTGTGCAGGACAACAGCTAGAGAGCGCGGGAGGAGCAGGACCAGCAGGCAGCAAAGAAAACGAAGATCTGGGGGTAAGTCACTAGACTGTCACACAACACTGTTACTTACTAGGATATGGCTGACGGCTCACTCATTACAGTAACGGTCAGAGTCAGACAATCAAAACACATTAGCTCAATCTCCTTAGAGCAGTAGTTCTCAAACAAAATGACCTCAAGGTCTGGTAGATTTCAGCCAGACATGTCCAGTGCCCTGTAGAGTGTGTGTGTGTGTGTGTGTGTGTGTGTGTGTGTGTGTGTGTGTGTGTGTGTGTGTGTGTGTGTGTAAGTAAATAAGAGAGAAGCGCTCAACCTGGGAACGAACAATAGCATAATAGCTTGTTCTATGGCTAGTTACCACCCTAGAAGCAGCCTCTTTTTGCTCAATATGTGCCTTTCACAGAGAAGAACTTTCCTGTAGCATATCAGTCTGATCCTGACTTAACAGTGCAGTCCAGCCCCAAAATACCAGGCAATCCCTCTCTGAACGAGAGAAACAGCAAAACCCCAGATGTACGTTTCAGCCTATTGTGGGCCTCGTCAGTGAGGTGCAGCCATATCCCTCTAGGCATACTGAGCAACGGGTCCACGACTGGATTCCCGCATCACACTTAAGGAGACTTCTCTAAATGTCATAATTTGCATAAATAAAACGAGAGAAGCGCTCAACCTGGGAACAATCAATAGCATAATAGCTTGTTCTATGGCTAGTTACCACCCTAGAAGCAGCCGAAACGTACGCCTGGGGTTTTGCCGTTTCTCTCGTTCAGAGAGGGATTGCCTGGTATTTTGGTGCACTGTTAAGTCAGGATCAGACTGATATGCTACAGGAAAGTTCTTCTCTGTGAAAGGTACATATTGAGCAAAAAGAGGACCGATCAATACACACACACCTTTAACTTTTATCATACAAAGTGAAACACCCGAGTTAAACTAAATAGAGCCTGGAGAACACTATACGTTAATATACAATATTAATCTCTCTAAACTGTTTTAATAGTGCTTTTTTTTTTTTTTTAAGGTTTAAAAACAGCTACTAAAGTTCTTAAAGGGACATGAAACATTCATTTTTTCCATTTATGATTCATATACACCTTAGATTTAAACAATAAAAAAATTCAAAATAATTTATTTGATCAAATTTGCTTTATTATGTTATTCTTCATTGAAGAGATATCTAGATAGGCAGCGTTCACATGTCTGTAGCACTATATAGCAGAAAATAGAGCTGTCATTCACTGTATTGCTGCTGCAGACATGACTACATTGCAGATGTTGACATCTAGAAAATGACAGTGTTGTCACTTCTGCCACCTTGTTAGCCTTACGGGAAAAAAAACATTATGACAGGGGAATGTCATGTAATTTAAAGAAAATGGACACTGTGCTGGATCCTTATCAAAGGGACATCAAACCTTAAATTGTAATTCATACAAAGACAGCGCAAATAACATTTTATTTAAAAAAACAAAAAAAACTTTCCAATGTACTTCTCTTGTCAATTTTTTCTTCATTGTCTTGGTATTCTTTGTTAAAAAAAAAAAAAGCATGTAGGCAGGCTGAGGAGTGTGCATGTGTCCGAAACACTGTATGGCAACCTGCTTTTCAACAATGGATATCAAAAGAACAAAGTAAATTTGATAACAAAGGTAAATTTAAAAATTCTTTGCTTTTTTTGAATCAGACACATTAATACTCAGTGTGTAATATATTAAAGGAACACCAAGACAAAAACAATTCTAATTGATAACATTTAAAGGAACACTAAAGTCAAAATTAATCTTTTATTATTCAAATAGAGCACTGAATTTTAAACAACTTTCCAGTTTATTTCCATTATCTAAATGTGCACAGTGTCTTTTTCATATACACACCTTCTGAATACAGGTGGCCCTCGGTTTACACCGGTTCAATTTGCACTGTTTCAGAATAACAACTTTTTTTTCAGTCGTCGTGACTGCTATTGAAAAGCATTGAAAAGCAGTGCACTAATTTAAATAGCCAGTAGGTGGAGCTGTTCGCTTGTGTTGCAGCAAAGTAATGCAAGCTTAGCAGACTAAAATTGATCTGTGTACACAGAGCAGACCAGACCTATCGAGCAACAAGATCTAGCAGCCACTTCCCTTTTATCTTCCTGCCCAGCTGCTTGAGGTGAGGGTGTCTGCCTATTAATCACTGCAGATTGAAATGCATAGAATAGGTGCAGACCCAATATTATCTAACATGCTAACAATGCAGAGAACTGTTTGCAGAAAAATGCAAGTAAAAAAAACAAAACGTTTTTGTTCATTAAATTTAGTTTGATGATGATACAATCTATATTAGGTTTATAATGCTGTTTAGCATTTAAAGTCTTCATTTCAAAGCTTCAAAAATAATGTATTAGGTGTAACTTATGACAATTTTGAGAGGGGCCTGGAACCTAACTCCCTCACTTCCCATTGACTTACATTATAAACTGCGTTTCAATTTACAATGGTTTCGATTTACAACCATTCCTTCTGGAACCTAACCCCGGCGTAAACTGAGGGCTACCTGTATACATATATGCATTTTGTGATTGCAGTGAGAGGGAAGTAGAACCAACTTTAACATTTGTGAGATAGAAATCTAAGTACTTTTGCATAGTTTTTTTTCTCATACATTAACTGATTAAAGGGACAGGAACCCCCAACATTATTTCATGATTTGGATAGAACATACAATTTTAAACAACTTTCAAATTTACTTCTATTATCAAATTTGCTTCATTCTCTTGTTATACTTTGCTGAAGGAACAGCACTACTAGCAGCTAACTGAACATACCTAGTTAGCCAATCACAAGAGACAAATGTGTGCAGGCCCCTATCAGCAGCTAGCTCCTACAAGTTAGGATATCTGAATTATTTTTCAACAAGGGATACCAAAAGAACGAAGTACATTTGAAAATAGAAGTAAATTTAAAAAAGTGACTTAAAATTACATGCTCTATCTGAATCATGCAAGTTTAATTTTGACTTTCCTATGCCTTTAATTACAGGGGATTAATTACAGAGCCCTGGCGTTTGCTGAAATTGCTTTAAACTATAAATAAAAGCTTTTGAGTGTTTTCCTCTCTCTCAGGTCTGAAACAATACCTGAGGAAGAAAGGAAAACTCTCGGAAGCTTGTCTTTTAAGTATTAGGTTAGTACAATAAAAAGGTATCATTGCATACCGCATTACTCTGGTATTTGGAATCTTTTTTATATACACATTTAGTTTTTTTTAGTGGTATGATTTAATGGTGAAAATTATTAGTGCCCCCCCAGTTTTGACTGTGGGTATCGTATGTGGCCCCCTTTATATTGTTCTTAGAGTCGCCACTGGCAGTTTTGGCTATTGAAAAAACAATTGATATGCTTTATGCACCAGCATTTTAAATAGGTTTGGTCTGCTCAGAGAGCTGTTACTGGCCTGTATACTGTAAACCGAGTCATCGCTAACTCAACACAAGGCACTGCTGGCTCTCTAAGCAGACACAGTTTACAGCAGGGGTGGGCAAGAGGAAGATTGCGGTCTACCAGTGGACCGCGAGTGAATTTTGAGGTGACCGCCTGGAAGATTTCAAAAGTCTGCATAATAAGAGAAACATTTCTTACACCTCTAGATTCTGAGTGAAGAGCCTCGCCACCGTAGATGTATGAGAAATGTTTCTCTTATGCAGACTTTAGAACTCGGCTACGAGTCTATGACGGCGGTAATGTGTACTTCAGCAAGTGGGACGCGGCTGTAGCTGAACTCACTGCCTCTCCCAAACTCTCCAACTTGTTGTCTCTAGAGCGGTCAGTCCATAGTACAGACTCTTCTTGCGCCAGGCTGAGATGCTGCTCGGTATACCTAGGTTTGGCAGTTCCAGGTCCTGCTCTGATATTCTGCTGCTATTTTCTAGTTCTGTCCTGCCTTACTTATCCCCAGGCTCTCCTGGGTGAATGGTCCGGTATTGTTTTTTTCCCAGGGTCTGTTACTCCCCTCAGGTTCTTTTACTTACTCTGTACCAGGCTTTGATGCTGCTCTCTGATACTTTCTCTGACACACTAATATCAGCTATACTTTGTGCTAGTTTCTGCAGCTTTCTGTCCCCATAATTTGTTGCCACCATATTGTTCAGGTCAGTGCTGTTGTTGCTATACCAGTCTCTGGTTGCTGTGTAAGGGAAATACAGATCCTGCAGGTCCTGTCACTGTACCAACTATTTGTAGTAGTCTTCAACTAGTAGCGGACGGCTAGAGAGCAGCCAACAGGACCTGCCCCCTAATCAACCTGACAATAAAATTACTTTGTAGAATGAGTCTGTCTATGATTGGCTGAAAATAGTTCATTGTCATTGTTGTACCTGAGCTATGGGTTTCCCATGTCTTCCAAACTTGACAACCTCCGCTAGCCCTAGACTACTTATTCATACGCGGTACACAGATAAGGTTGCTTGATGGTCCCAGCGTGACGTAAAGAGAGCTCTTGCAGTAAGTAAAGAGCGCAGATGTATTTATTATTAAAGAGCGCAGCTGAGTTTTAAAGCTGTATTTGTGGTAAAAATACAATTTTCAGCCAGCAGGTCCTATTTGTGGCAAAAATACAATTTTCAGCCAGCGACTGTGTATTTTTTTAGTTAGGTGACCACGTCACTTGGAATAAAATTAGAGGTAGCCCTTGCCTTACAAAAGACTGCCCTCCCCTGGTTTACAGTGCAAGAAGCAAATGTAAAAATATGCTTCACGTGCACATGCACAGTAAAACCTCACTGAAAACAGTGACAGTTTTTATTAAAGTGAAGGTCAATTTTCATCAATGAGTGCCCGGTTTTTAAAAATACTTTTAAAAACAGGGGCACTTTCATTGATGAAAATTAACATTGCACTGGATTTTAAGAAATACGTACCTTTTACTCCTGCAAAACCGGATCACCGATCTCAGCCTCAGTTCCTCTGTAGTGACGTCAGAAATGACGAAAACCGGCTTCCTCCAATAATGGCTTGCACCCCAGAGCGTCCAGCTCGTGATGCCTGGCTGTGATTGGAGGAAGCCAGTTTCGTCATTGCTGTGGTCTACAGCAGGAAGAAGAAGGAGGGGGATCGTCGATCCGGCTTTTGCAGAAGTAAAAGGTAAGTATTCTCTTCAAATACAGTGCTATGTTAATTTTCATCAATGAAAGTGCCCCTGTTTTTTAAAAGTATTTTTAAAAACCGGGCACTCATTGGTGAAAATTGACCTTCACTTTAAAAACATTTTTGCTAATACAAGTATAATGCTAAAATGTTTCTATTTGAAATGGAAATGAATAAATAAGCATTTAAATTTTGACTGAAATATAAATTTTAAAAAAGGAACATTTCTATTCTATGTTCTATTTAGTTTTAAATGGACTACAAAGCATTGTTTGATCCTGAGGACACACTTGGCAAGTCTTTCAGAAAACGTATCCACTAAGGCTGACTAAACACAGGGAAGTGGGGTGTGTATAATGTGTACCTTGCAAAGTCTATTTGAAAGGAACATTCAACTTAAAATGATAAAGTTATACATAGTGAGAGAAAAAATAAACAAACTTTGCAATGCTCTTATTATTTTGTCTGCTTAGTCGAGAAGTTTAAAAATAATTCTAAAATGGTATCCATGGGCAAGGCTAGAAAATTCTACTAGCCCTGGTCTAAACTGCAATAGAAGAGTAGGAAATTAAGGTTTCCCTTACTGGGAGATGAACCCCAATGTTTTTCCCTTTCATAATTCAGATAGGATATACTATTTTAAAGAACTTTCCATTTTTTTTCAATTATCAAATTTGTTTAGTTCTCTTTGTTGAAAAGTATACCTAGGTAGGCTCAGAAGCTGCTGATGGGTGGCTGCACATATATGCCTCTTGTTATTAGCTTTGAGATAGCTTCCAGTAGTGCATTACTGCTGTTTCAACAAAAGATACGAAAAGAATGAAGCAAATTGGATAAAACGTCGTAAATTAGAAAGTTCTTTAGAAATTGTATGATCTATCTCACTTGTTTTCAAACCTGTCCTTAGGTCTCCCTAACAGGACAGATTTTCAGGACTACATTGGGTGAGAGCAGGTAAAATAACTGTTTACTAATCAGCAGATTTAAAAATGCGCTCCAGTTCAGATATCCTCAGAATCTGTCCTGTTAGGGACGCATGAAAACCAGTGATCTATCTGAATGATGAAAAAAAAAAAAAAAAATGTTTCCATCCAGACCCAAGGGTAAAGACTGTGGTGAGGCCCCATTCCAACAGTGTTTCTAAAGCATCGCAAACCCATAACTGTATAATTCAACAGCATACTTTAATAGACAGCATTTCCACAACATTGAAGCTGCTTATCTGCACATATGAGCCAACCTTTTCCTATTGGTTTGTCAACAACAGAGGATATGCACTTACACAGCCTATAATTTAATGCCCTAGAATGTCAAAGCCAACATTTCAGAATTGGAACATTAATGCCCCTTTTAAGGGCTAGATTTATCAAAGCCATTCTTCCTTTAATTCCGTCCAAAATAGCTCATGCAAACTGATCGTCATATTCATCAAAGCACTCTGCGCCTATGATTGCGCAAATCTGAAACTTCTTCGCACTCAGCGTGTATTCGCCTAGGCGCACAGGCATGCTCCCGAGTGCTACAATTTACATTAGTAATAGGCGTAATTTAACAGCCCGACCTACAAATACGCCCAGTTTCTTATTTATCATTGCTTTGTGCCGATAGGGAACTGCAATTTCGGCTTCAATTGCGTGTTGTATATTTCGCCATGCAGACTGAGGCGAACACCATTAGAATACATGCTTTTACATCTTGTGATGAAGTACTTTCTTTTTTTAACTAATTTTTCAAATGCTCAGCGCCAAGAAGAGACTGATTGCCAGAAATTTGTGCTTCCACTGGCGCATATGGGTACCAACAGTATATAAGTATATAAATAGATATAAGTATATAAATAGATATAAGTATATAAATAGATATAAATATATATATATATATATATATATATATCGAATTTTAATATATTAATTTTTTTGCGATCTTAAATTATCAACATATATAATGTTTCTGTGCTGTTTTTGATATAATATAAATATAAGCTAAATATCAACTTAAAAAATACTTTTAATAATCAAAACATGGCGGCGTAAATATTTATAGGGATGTACTGTGATAAATAGGAGTAAATGCCGTTTCCGACAGGCGAAATTTATCATTATCACGCCCCAGCTCGCCTACACAAACTTAGCTCTATTTTTTATGATAAAATTCAGGCGCACATGTCCGCTTCTCCGGAGGCGAGCTGGGGCGCAGTTACAGGCGAAGCACATACAGAGTTCGCCTAGCCTTTGATAAATCTAGCCCTAAGTATACACCTAAAGATTTCTGAGAATTGCCAGCAGCCACTACAAAAATAAAAAAAGTTTGGATTAGAAATAGCTATAAAACTTAACCCTTTAAGGACACAGCTTTCAGTTTGCTCAATTGTTTTATGACGGAAAAATTCTGTCATATGTCCTTAAGAGGTTAATCAAATGTACTCATAAAATATTGCTTTTTTTTTTTACAAAAATGTATTTCTAAAAATATGCACAATACTATAGCTCCTTAGACATAGGTATATAAAAACAAAACAAAAACACACCTGCATCTTTTCCTAAGATGAGGTATAAAAAAAATATTTATATAAAAAAATGAAAAGGATTTATTTGAAACTACACAAAAAAATAAAATAAAAAATAAAATTACATTTAGTAATGAAGTTTGGCCAAGATTATTTATTAAAAACAAACACACATAACATATGCTTTTACCTAGCTGAATCAACATTTTCTACTTATATCAAATGTTAATATTAAAAAAAATGCCTTAAAAACAAATCATCTGAACATAAACTTTCTGATAAATGCAAAGAGAAAAAGTAACAAGTGAAAATGAGAAAAACAAAACATTTAACTTACTGGCAAATCTGTTAAAAAATAAACTATAGGAGCGCTCAGTTCTGCCGTCTTGTTACTGTTACGTCTGCAAACTGATCCCTTCCAGAAAACGTGGCAGTTCTGTACAATGAAATCTGCCAGAATTCAGAAACAATCTGTACACTCTGGCTTGAAGCAATGTACATAAGACTATTGCAAGCACTTAATCTTAAAGCATGAATTATAGCTAATATTTACCAAGATCTTTACTACATAACATTAAGACCCTGATTTGTTTAATGAAGGATCTGTTCATTGGTGTTCATAGAATTTTTCTGGGAGAGGGGGGGTGGAAAAGTCCCAATATTTATGTAGACAAATAAATAAATGGTTATGCCGAGTATAAATATCTATTTTAAGTTATAACATATACACGTATAAAACATTGCATATAATTATGTGCAGTGCAGACAGAACAGCTGTCAATCTATATGAAGACTGATTTTTAATATAGAAAGTACACATTTCATTTTCCAAGCCTAAATATAGATATTTAATGACAAGGGAAATGGTAAAGCCAATCAGAAGTCATACTGCCGAGCGCTAGGGCTGTGCAATTAATAGTGATATGAGGCTACGCAATATCTAAATTGCACAAGGCTGCAACTTTTTAACAAATAAAAAAAAAAAATCATGTCAGGTGAGTCACACAAATACTCTAGTCCGGCTCAGCAACAGAACTGATCACTTCTCCAGGGGGTCAGATCAAGAAGCAACACATCTGTGTCACAGCACAGGTGGCAAAGGGAACATTGGCATTGTTTTGAACAGTTAAATGCAAAATGTATGTTTTAAAATATTTGAATAAAATTGCAATATTTATACAAAATATTGTGATTTTAGTTATTCCTCATACTGCACAGCCCTACTGAGCGCTATTGTCTACAATGCACTCCTGCTTTGTATTAGGGGTACTTTGAAGTGTGTAGACCGTTGCTTATAGAAACTGGGCCTTGAGGACTGACTGCTCACTGGCTGATAAGCAGTGGGAGCTCTGCTTTATTGAAGAACAGTAATACTTCAAAGGGCATACACAAAAAATATTAATGCATTTTAAAATGTCTGCTTTAGATATGAAAGAAAAAACAAAATGACTTTTCCTGCACTATCATACATGCCTAGAGAAAAGAATAAAACAGGTGATATGTGAGACCCTGGGGCCTAACATCTTACACCCAAAAAATGAGTCTCATACACCTAGGCCTAAATACATAAATTCTTCAGCAGCACTTTCCAATTGCATGGAGCTCACAGTGACAGAAGCAGCAAGCACTTATATACTAAACATAAAAATGTGCACATTACCGTTTCAAAACTGTAGATTACAGTGCCTTCCTACTCTTTATTAGGAGTGTGTCGATAGTAAACCAATGCTGCTCTTTGGAAGAAAGATGGCATTCCTCTTTATGTCTAACTTTCCCTTATCTGTATTTATGCAACGTGGTCTTCACGAGTGAGTCAATGACGTTACACAATGAAGACAGGCCCACAGGCAGAAAAAGTATGAGACCACTCTTCTGACAGAGGTGTGCTCTTTAAAATTATGGATCTCGTGTCCCTCAAAAGGTGCAGCTGTATGCTGCAAAAATTGTGGTCACCTGTAGCACCAGAAGCCAGTGTGTTGCACAGGTCATAGGAAGGTGACTAATCTAATATATGGTAATCGCCTACTAGGATAGCGGCTCCAAAAGCAGCAACTAATCCCTAAAGCAAACACACACAAAAGCTAATATTAAAATGTTTCAATGTTTATTGCACAAATCATTAAAGGAAAATAAAATCCAAAAATATTCTTTTGTGAGTCAGACAGAACATACAATTTTAAAAAGTTTCCAACTGGGGGCGTGTCCGGACCGCAGCATGCCAAGCAGCAAAAATGGAGGCTCTGTTTAGAAAGTAGATAATCCACCGATTATCTTTACATATGAGCATCATCCTTCATGAATATTGCCAACATCAACTAAAGGACAATTTGCTGATTCAGATGACACTTTTTATAACAATTGATTCAGCAGAGACTCCAACCCAGACAATTGATAGTAGCTGGGCGGCAGCCACACAACAAACCTCACAACTGCTCACCCCGGCAACCTGGGTAATTCAGGAGGATTCTACTAGTTCAATAAATCAACATACTGGATACCCTTATCCAAAAATATGGAGGATGGAGGGTGTTAAACCCTGAGGTGCATATTTTACTAGAAAGTTTTAAGCAGGCATTATGCAATAGAGTAAAAAGCTTGATCGGCATGGAGCGGACAAGAGACAACATGGTAGAAAGTTTCTCAATGAAAACAGACGAGAAATTGTGATTCGGTATGTCTGCACAACATACAATCATCAGGGGTCCTACAAACAGCAGTACCGCTTAGGTGCGTCATCACACAAAACTGACATGGCGACTAAGATAGGGGACCCACAGAAGTCCGGATCAGGTTCCAGAGAGCAGACAATTCAGAAACTCTTCTAGCTGAAGAGATAGCCAAAAGAAACAACACTTTCCAAGAAAGTAGTTTTAATATCCAAAGATGCATAGGCTCAAAAGGGAGGAGCCAGGCAAAGCCTTTGAAAACCAAATTAAGACTCCAAGGAGGAGAGATTGATTTAATAAACAGGCTTGATACGAACCAAAGCCTGAACAAAACAAGTGAACATCAGGAAGTTTAGCAATCTTTCTAGGAAATAAAAACAGACAAAGCAGAGATCTGTCCCTTCAAGCGTACTTGCAGACAAACCTTTATCCAAACCATACTGAAGAAACTGTAAAAACTATAGGAATTATAAAAGAATGCCAGAGAACTTATGAGAAGAACACCATGAAATATAGGTTTTCCAAACCCGTAAAATAATCTTCCTAGAACAGACTAACGAGCCTGTAGACTAGTATTAATCACTGAGTCAGAGAAACCTCTATGACTAAGCACTAAGAGTTCAATTTGCATACCTTCAAATTTAGCGATTTGAGATCCTGATGGAAAAAGCCCTTGAGACAGAAGGTTCTGGCCTTAATGGAAGGTGGCCAATGTTGGCAACTGGACATCTGAACAAGATCCGTATACCAAAACCTGTGAGGCCATGCTGGTGCTATCCAGAAACACACGAGATTGTTCCATTATGATCTGGAGATTAACCCTTAGAAGAACCCAGAGGCGGAAAAAATGTGAGCAGTTTTGAGTAAACCAAGGAACTGCTAAACGCATCTACCATCTCCTCCTGAGATCCCTGGACCCTGGAAAGGTACCTGGGAAGCCATCAGATCTATTCCGGGAAGACCCCACATCTGTACAATCTGACAAAATGCATCTGGATGGAGAGACAACTCCCCCTGGATGTAAAGACGGGACAACTGAGATAATCCGCTTCCCAATTGTCTACACCTGGGATATGTATCGCAGAAATTAGACAGGAGTTGGATTCCGCCCAAGAAGTATCCAAGATACTTCATTCATAGCTAAAGGACTGCAAGTCCCACCCTGATGATTGACATATGCCACAGTTGTGGATATTGTCCTGTCTGAAAACAAATGAATGATTCTCTCTTTAATAGAGGCCAAGCCTGAAGAGCCCTGAAAATAGCACGGAGTTCTAAAATATTGATTGGTACCTCGCCTTTTGAGGAATTCCAAACCTCTTGTGCTGTCAGAGATCCCCAGACAGCTCCCCAACCTATGAGTCTTGCCATCTGTTGAAATCACCAGTCCAGGAAGGACAAACAAAAGAGGCCCCTTGATAATCAGATGATGTCTAACCACCAAGTCAGAGAGAGTTGAGTGTTGGGATCTAAGGATATCAATTGCGATTATCCGAGTATAATCCCAGCACCATTGATTCAGCATGCAAAGCTGAAGAGGGTCCTCATATGAAAAGAGCAAAATGGGATCGCGTCCGATGCTGCAGTCATGAGACCTAAAACTTCCATGCACATAGCCACTAAAGGGAATGATCAAGACTTCGACAGGCAAAACCAATTTTCATTTGTCTCTTGACTGTTAAAGGACAGAGTAATGGACACTGAATCTATCTGGAAACCTAAAAAAGTGACCCGTGTCTGAGGAATCAAACTCTTTAGTAAATTGATACTCAACCATATTTTTGAAGAAACCCACACAAGTTTATTTGGTGTGAGATTCTGCTAAATGAAAAGATTGAGCCCAGTACCAAGATATCGTCCAAATTAAGGAAATGCTGCAATACCCTGCTGTCCTGATTACAGATAAAAAGGGCCAGTCTTGGGGGCCTGGTTTTGGCTTCTTATAAGGCTTGGATTTATTCCAACTTGAAGATGGCTTCCAATTGGAGCCAGAGTCCTTAGGGCAGGGCTCGACAAACCCAGGAGCCTGGTAGCCACTGGCTCCTAGAATTTTACCCCTGGCTCCTAACTTTTTGAGTTATTCTCCATATCTCTATATACAAATCCAACCGTCTGGCTCCTAAAAATATGCCTGGCTCCTAATTTTTAAACATATTTGTCAAGCACTGCCTTAGGGAAAGGCGTGCTTTTTTTCTCTCTATTCTGACGAAAGGAACAAAACCGATTAGAAGCTTTAGATTTACCCTTAGACTTTTTATCTTGGGGCAATAGTGAAAATAATTGAGAATATAATATAGCCAGAATGTAAATAAACTTTCCTTAGATAAGATTCAATTTTCCTATCTGAAGGATCCTTAAAAGAAGTACTATCGTCCATAGGAATAGTAGTACGTTTAGCAAGAGTAGAAATAACCCCATCAATCTTAGGGACTTTTTCCCATAAAGTCTAATTTAGCCACTGGCAAAGGATACAACTTTTTAAACCTTGAAGAAGGAACAAAAGAAGTACCAAGCTTAGACCCATTTCTTAGCCAATCACATCAGAAATATCATCAGGAAGAGGAAAAACCTCAGGAGTAGGCACAGAGAGGTTTATAAACAGATATTTAAATGTTTACTTGATTTATTATCAAGAGGACCGAGAATCTCCTAAATATCCAAAGTTATCAACATCTATTCTTTTAACAAGGAACGAAATATACTCAATGTCTAAAAACATAAGATGATTTATCAGTGTCAATGTCTGAAAGTAGGATCGTCTGTATCAGAGAGATCCTCACCAGAGGTGGATATATCAGTATGTGTGTCAGTCATTACAAATTTCATCAGTAGTATGAGAAGTTTTAAAGGACCTTTTATGTTTATTTGAAGGCGGAATAGCAGGCTTAGCCTTTTGTATCGACATCAGCAATATAATTTTGTCATATCAACAGGTATATCATGTACTTTAGATGTTGAAGGAACAAAAGATAATGTAATAGCACTAATAGAAACACTTTTCCAGCATTCAAAAGCTTATCATGACAACTGTTCCATAATACAGCTGGAGATATAATCTCCATTAACTTACAACAGATACACTTAGCTTTGGTAGAACTGTGCTCAGGCAGCATGGGGTTCCTACAGCAGCTTCCGAGACAGGATTCAGATTGAGACATGCTTATCGGATAAATTTATTTTTTTTCTTGACACGATGAGTCCCGATGGATCATCTAATTACTATTGGTGCAAACTGTTCCCTGAAACACATTTATAGAGCGCATGTAGGCATACATCCCTCTCTAATCAAAATATCTGTTTAGATACAGAGAGTCTATAATGTTCTCAATCATGTATCACTGTTAGGGGCTTCATATTATGTTATAGTAACCAATTGCATAACAATCACATTGGCTATTTATAATATTTATGAACAGTATATTTAGGCATTTGAGTTCAAATCTGTTAAATCTGAATTAATTGTACTGTGGTATAACACATTGAGATTATTTAGTCATATGTATTATGGGTAAAGAACCCCAAATTATGTGTTATAGTTATAAGGAATTTTAACAGTGCAATTATTTATGTGTATGGAATAGTCCTAATTACAAAGGGTGTTTTTTAATATATATATATATATATATATATATATATATATATATATATATATATATATATATATATATATATATATATATATATATATATATATATATATATATATATATATATATATATATATATATATATATATATATATATATATATATATATATATATAGTCCGTGCCCATTCAGAGCCGCTAATACCTCCCCTAGCAATATGCGGAGGTTCTCAAGCTTAAATTTAAAATTAGAAATCTCTGAATCCAGTCTCCCTGGATCAGATCCGTCACCCACGGAATGAAGCTTTCCGTCTTCATGTTCTGCAAACTGTGATGCAGTATCTGACATGGCTCTCACCTCATCCGCGCGCTCTGTCCTTAACCCAGAGCTATCGCGCTTGCCTCTTAATTCTGGCAATTTAGATAATACTTCTGTCATAACAGTAGCCATGTCTTGCAAAGTGATTTGTAAGGGCCTCCCTGATGTACTTGGCGCCACAAAATCACGCACCTCCTGAGCAGGAGGCGAAGGTACTGACACGTGAGGAGAGTTAGTCGGCATAACTTCCCCCTCGTTGTCTGGTGATAATTTCTTTACATGTAAAGATTGACTTTTATTTAAAGTAACATCAATGCAATTAGTACACAAATTTCTATGGGGCTCCACATTGGCCTTTAAACATAGTGAACAAAGAGATTCATCTGTGTCAGACATGTTTAAACAGACTAGCAATGAGACTAGCAAGCTTGGAAATACTTTTCTAAATAAATTTACAAGCAATATAAAAAACGCTACTGTGCCTTTAAGAAGCACAAAAAGCTGTCACAGTTGAAATAACAATGAACCAAAATAGTTATAGCAACCAATTTTTCACAGTAAATGTATTAAGTTAGCAAAGGATTGCACCCACCAGCAAATGGATGATTAACCCCTTAATACCCAAAAACGGATAACAATTTAATAATTAACGTTTTTAACACAGTCAAAACACACTGTCACAGGTCTGCTGTGACTGATTACCTCCCTCAAAATGAACTTTGAAGACCCCTGAGCTCTCTAGAGACAATCTGGATCATGGAGGATGAAGTAGACAGATTGTGACTGAATTTTTACTGCGCAAAAAAGCGCTAAAATAGGCCCCTCCCACTCATATTACAACAGTGGGGAAGCTCAGTTAACTGTTTCTATGCAGAAAACAAAGATGGCCATGTGGTAAAAATCATGCCCCAATAAGTTTTATCACCAAGTACCTCACAAAAAACGATTAACATGTCATTAAACGTTTTGAACATACATTTTAAAAGTTATGAAGTGTTATTAATAAGCCTGCTACCAGTCGCTTTTACTGCAGTTAAGGCTCATACATTATTTCAGTATTAACAGTATTTTCAGAGTCAATTCCATTCCTTAGAAAAATACATTCAGTGTACACACACTCATCAGCCTAATACCAGTCGCTATCACTGCATTTAAGGCTGAACTTACGTTACATTGGTATCAGCAGTATTTTCTCAGTCAATTCCATTCCTCAGAAAAATAATTTACTGCACATACCTCGTTTGCAGGAGGGCCCTGCATGCTATTCCCCTTTTCTGAAGTTACCTCACTCCTCAGATGAGAACAGCCAGTGGATCTTAGTTACGTCTGCTAAGATCATAGAAAACGCAGGCAGATTCTTCTTCTAATGCTGCCTGAGAACAAACAGCACACTCCGGTGCCATTTAAAATAAACTTTTTATTGAAGAAATAAACTAAGTTAAAAAACACCACAGACCTCTCACAACGACCTATCTTTAGTTAGGCTGCAAGAGAATGACTGAATATGACATGTGAGGGGAGGAGCTATATAGCAGCTCTGCTTGGGTGATCCTCTTGCAACTTCCTGTTAGGAAGAGATATATTCCATAAGTAATGGATGAACGCCTGGACTGACTACACTTAACAAGTGAAACCTCGTCACCAGCAAGGATGATAAAATTTTATGTATAGTATAAATACAGATTTATACCTAGTTCATAAAATACAATGTTGAAACGATACAATCTGTTAAAAAAAAAATTAGAACAACTTAAAATTGTGTTGACAACTTTTATCTTGGAGCTTTCATCAAGATCTCTTATGCTAAGTGCTATGGACACACTATGGGGTGCATGGTTTATTCAGCACTTACTGTCAATATGGTATTAAAAACAGCATTGGCACATGCTCAAAGAATTTACATGTGAAGATTGATCATTCAATAAAAGTATGACAGTGCCACAATTTAAAAATACACATAAAAATACCAAATGACAAGTTAAAAAGACAAATAATGAAAACCCAGAATGATTTATATTAAATATGCTGACATAGCGTTTCTTAGCAATAAACATATCAAATGCAAGTTAAAACAAAATTTATGCTTACCTGATAAATTCCTTTCTCCTGTAGTGTAGTCAGTCCACGGTCATCCATTACTTAGGGATAAAAACTCCCTCCCTAACACGGAAGTGCAAAGAGGATCACTCAAGCAGAGCTGCTATATAGCTCCTCCCCTCTACATCATACCCAGCTCATTCGACCGAAAACCAAACGAGGAAAGAGAACTATAGGGTGCAGTGGTGAATGGAGTATAATTTAACAATTTAGACCTGCCATAAAAAACAGGGCGGGCCGTGGACTGACCTACACTACAGGAGAAAGAAATTTATCAGGTAAGCATAAATTTTGTTTCTCGTCCTGTTAAGTGTAGTCAGTCCACGGGTCATCCATTACTTATGGGATACCAATACCAAAGCTAAAAGTACACGGATGACGGGAGGACAGCAGGATCTCTACACGGAAGGAACCACTGCCTGAAGAACCTTTCTCCCAAAAACAGCTCACTCGAAGAGCAAAAGTGTCAATTTTGTAAAATTTGTAAAAAGTGTAGAAGTGAAGACCAAGTCGCAGCCTTGCAAATCTGTTCAACAAGGGCCTCATTTTAAAGCCCAAGTGGAAGCCACAGCTCTGTGGAATGAGCTGTAATCTTTCAGGAGGCTGCTGGTCCAGCAGTCTCATAGGCTAAACGTATTATGCTACGAAGCCAGAAGGGAGAGAGAGGTAGCCGAAGCCTTTTGACCTCGTCCTCTGTCCAGAATAAACGACAAAACAGGGAAGAAGTTTGTCGAAAATCTTTAGTTGCCTGCAAATAAAATTTTAGGGCACGGACAATGTCCCAGATCGTGCATGAGTCGTTCCTTCTTTGAGGAAGGGTTAGGGCACAATGATGGGAACAACAATCTCTTGATTGATATTCCTGTTAGTGACTATACCTTAGGTAAGAACCCAGGTTAGTACGCAGAACTACCATTTCTGAATGGAAAATCAGATAAGGAGAATCACAATGTAAAGGCCGATAACTCCGAGACTCTTCGAGCCGAGGGAAATAGCCATTAAAAACAGAACTTTCCCAAGATAACAGCTTGATATCAATGGAATGAAGGGGTTCAAACGGAACACCCTGTAAGAAACGTTAAGAACTAAGTTTAAGCTCCATGGCGGAGCAACAGTTTTAAAACCCAGGCTTAATCCTGGCCAAAGGCCCTGACAAAAAGCCTGAACCGTCTGGAACTTCTGACAGACGTTTGTGTAAAAGGATGGACAAAGCTGAGATCTGTCCCTTTAACGAACTAGCGGATAAACCCTTCTCTAAACCTTCTTGTAGAACAAGACATTATCCTAGGGAATCCTAACCTTACCCATGAGTAACTCTTGGATTCGCACCAATGCAAGTATGTTGCGCCATATTTTATGGTAAATGTTCCTGGTAACAGCCTTCCTAGCCTGTATTAAGGTATTAATCACTGACTCCGAGAATCCACGCTTTGATAGAATCAAGCGTTCAATCTCCATGCAGTCAGCCTCAGAGAAATTAGATTTGGATGGTTGAAAGGACCCTGAACCAGAAGGTCCTGTCTCAGAGGTAGAGACCATGGCGGACAGGACGACATGTCCACTAGGTCTGCATACCAGGTCCTGCGTGGCCACGCACGGCGCTATTAGAATCAACCGATGCTCTCTCCTGTTTGATCCTGGCAATCAATCGAGGAAGCATCGGGAAGGGTGGAAACACATAAGCCATGTTGAAGGCCCAAGGTGCTGTTAGAGCATCTATCAGAACCGCTCCCGGGTCCCTGGACCTGGATCCGTAACAAGGAAGCTTGGCGTCCTGGCGAGACGCCATGAGATCCAGATCTGGTTTGCCCCCAACGCCGAAGTATTTGGGCAAAAACCTCCGGATGAAGTTCCCACTTCCCCCGGATGAAAAGTCTGGCGACTTAGAAAAATCCGCCTCCCAGTTCTCCACACCTGGGATGTGGATCGCTGATAGGTGGCAAGAGTGAGACTCTGCCCAGTGAATTATCTTTGAGACTTCCATCATCGCTAGGGAACTCCTTGTCCCTCCCTGATGGTTGATGTAAGCCAGTGTCGTGATGTTGTCCGACTGAAACCTGATGAAACTCAGAGTTGCTAACCGAGGCCAAGCCAGAAGGGCATTGAAAACTGCTCTTAATTCCAGAATATTTATGGGAAGGAGACTCTCCTCCTGAGTCCATGATCCCTGAGTCTTCAGGGAATTCCAGACAGCGCCCCAACCTAGCAGGCTGGCGTCTGTTACAATCGTCCAATCTGGCCTGCTGAAGGGCATCCCCTTGGACAGATGTGGCCGAGAGAGCCACCATAGAAGAGAATTTCTGGTCTCTTGATCCAGATTCAGCGTAGGGGACAAATCTGAGTAATCCCCATTCCACTGACTTAGCATGCACAATTGCAGTGGTCTGAGATGCAGGCGTGCAAAGGGTACTATGTCCATTGCCGCTACCATTAAGCCGATTACCTCCATGCATTGAGCCACTGACGGGTGTGGAATGGAATGAAGGACACGCAAGACATTAGAAGTTTTGTTAACCTGTCCTCTGTCAGGTAAATTTTCATTTCTACAGAATCTATAAGAGTCCCTAAGGAAGGGAACTCTTGTGAGTGGCAATAGAGAACTTCTTTCTTCGTTCACTTTCCACCCATGTGACCTTAGAAATGCCAGTACTAACTCTGCATGAGACTTGGCAGTTTGGAAACATTGACGCTTGTATCAGAATGTCGTCTAGGTACGGAGCTACCGATATTCCTCGCAGTCTTAGTACCCGCCAGAAGAGAACCCAGAACCTTTGTAAAGATTTCTTGGAGCAGTAGCTAACCCGAATGGAAGAGCTACAAACTGGTAATGCCTGTCTAGGAAGGCAAACCTTTAGGTACCAGGGTAATGATCTTTGTGAATCGTATGTGAAAGGTAGGCATCCTTAAATCCACTGTGGTCATGGTACTGACCCTTTTGGATCATGGGTAAGATTGTCCGAATAGTTTCCATTTTGAACAATGGGAACTCTTAGGATTTTGTTTAGGATCTTTAAATCCAAGATTGGTCTGAAGGTTCCTTCCTTCTTGGGAACCACAAACAGATTTGAGTAAAACCCTTGTCCGTGTTCCGACCGCGGAACCGGGTGGATCACTCCCATTAGTAAAAGATCTTGTACACAGCGTAGAAACGCCTCTTTCTTTATCTGGTTTGCTGACAACCTTGAAAGATGAAATCTCCCTTTTGGAGGAGAAGCTTTGAAGTCCAGAAGATATCCCCGAGATATGATCTCTAAACGCCCAGGGATCCTGGACATCCTCTTGCCCAAGCCTGGGCGAAGAGAGAAAGTCTGCCCCCTACTAGATCCCGTTTCCGGATTGGGGGCCCTCACTTCATGCTGTCTTAGGGGCAGCAGCAGGTTTTCTGGCCTGCTTGCCCTTGTTCCAGGTCTGGTTAGGTTTCCAGCCCTGTCTGTAGCGAGCAACAGTTCCTTCCTGTCTTGGAGCGGAGGAAGTCGATGCTGCTCCTGCCTTGAAGTTGCGAAAGGCACGAAAATTAGACTGTCTAGCCCTTGGTTTGGCTCTGTCTTGAGGCAGGGCATGGCCCTTACCTCCAGTAATGTCAGCGATAATTTCTTTCAAACCGGGCCCGAATAATGTTTGCCCTTTGAAAGGTATGTTAAGCAATTTAGATTTAGAAGTCACATCGGCTGACCAGGATTTTAGCCACAGCGCTCTGCGCACCTGAATGGCGAATCCGGAATTCTTAGCCGTAAGCTTAGTTAAATGTACTACGGCATCAGAAATAAATGAATTAGCTAGCTTAAGGACTCTAAGCTTGTCTATAATTTCATCCAATGGAACTGAGCTAATGGTCTCTTCTAGAGACTCAAACCAGAATGCCGCCGCAGCCGTGACAGGCGCAATGCATGCGAGGGGTTGTAATATAAAACCTTGTTGAGTAAACATTTTCTTAAGCTAACCCTCTAACTTTTTATCCATTGGATCTGAAAAGGCACAGCTATCCTCCACCGGGATAGTGGTACGCTTAGCCAGAGTAGAAACTGCTCCCTCCACCTTAGGGACCGTCTGCCATAAGTCCCGTGTGGTGGCGTCTATTGGAAACATTTTTTCTAAATATAGGAGGGGGGGGGGGGGGGGGGGGAAAGGGTACACTGGGCCTATCCCACTCCTTGGTAATAATCTCTGTAAGCCTCTTAGGTATAGGAAAAACGTCAGTACAAACGCCTGTACCCCACGCATAGTATCTATCCAGCCCTACATAATTTCTCTGGGATTGCAACCGTGTTACAATCATTCAGACCGCTAATTACCTCCCCTAATAATACACGGGGGGTTCTCAAGCTTAAATTTAAAATTTGAAATGTCTGAGTCCAGTTTATTTGGATCAGATCCGTCACCCCACAGAATGAAGCTCTCCGGTCTTCATGTTCTGGCCAATTGTGACGCAGTATCAGACATGGCTCTAACATTATCAGCGTACTCTGTTCTCACCCCAGAGTGGTCGCGTTTACCTCTAAGTTCTGGCAATTTAGATAAAACTTCAGTCATAACATTAGCCATGTCTTGTAAAGTGATTTGTAATGGCCGCCCTGATGTACTTGGCGCCACAATATCACGCACCTCCTGAGCGGGAGATGGCAGGTACTGACACGTGAGGAGAGTTAGTCGGCATAACTTTCCCCTCGTTGTCTGGTGAAATTTTCTTAACATGTACAGATTGGCTTTTATTTAAAGTAGCATCAATGCAATTAGTACACAAATTTCTATTGGGCTCCACATTGGCCTTTGAACATATTGCACAAAGAGATTCCTCTGTGTCAGACATGTTTAAACAAACTAGCAATTAGCCTAGCAAGCTTGGAAAATACTTTTCAAATAAATTTACAAGCAATATAAAAAAACGTTACTGTGCCTTTAAGAAGCACACAAAAAATGTCACAGTTGAAATAACAATGAACCGGATTAGTTATAGAAACCAAATTTTCACAGTAAATGCATTAAGTTAGCAAAGGATTGCACCCTCTAGCAAATGGATGATTAACCCCTTAATACCAAAAAACGGATAACAATTGAAAATATAAACGTTTTTATCACAGTCAAAGCAAAGTCTCACAGGTCTGCTGTAAATGATTATCTCCCTCAAAACTAGTTTTGGAGACCCCTGAGCTCTGTAGAGACGTCCTGGATCATGCAGGGAGAAAAAGGCAGACTGTGACTGAATTTCTACTGCGCAATAAAGCGCCAAAATAGGCCCCTCCCACTCATAATACAACAGTGGGGAAGCTCAGTAAACTGATTTAATTCATAACAAACGACAGCCATGTGGAAAATAATGCCCATAAAATTTTTCACCAAGTACCTCACAGAAATAAACGATTTACATGCCAGTAAACGTTTTAAATATAAATTATGAAATGTTTTTAAAAAGCCTGCTGCTAGCCGCTCTCACTGCAGAATAGGCTAAAAGTTATATGTATACAGTATTTTCTTAGTGAAGTGCCATTCCCCAGAAATACTTCAGTGTAAACATACATACATATCAGCCTGATACCAGTTGCTACTACTGCATTTAAGGCTGTACTTACATTACATCGGTATTAGCAGTATTTTCTCAGTCAATTCCATTCCTTAGAAAATAATATACTGCAACATACCTCCTTGCAGGTGAACCTGCCCGCTGTCCCCTGTTCTGAAGTTACCTCACTCCTCAGAATGGCCGAGAACAGCAAATGGATCTTAGTTACGTCCGCTAAGATCATACACAAAACTCAGGTAGATTCTTCTTCTAATGCTGCCTGAGAAAAAACATAATTTATGCTTACCTGATAAATTCCTTTCTTCTGTTGTGTGATCAGTCCACGGGTCATCATTACTTCTGGGATATAACTCCTCCCCAACAGGAAATGCAAGAGGATTCACCCAGCAGAGCTGCATATAGCTCCTCCCCTCTACGTCACTCCCAGTCATTCGACCAAGAATCAACGAGAAAGGAGAAACCAAGGGTGAAGTGGTGACTGGAGTATAATTTAAAAAATATTTACCTGCCTTAAAAAACAGGGCGGGCCGTGGACTGATCACACAACAGAAGAAAGGAATTTATCAGGTAAGCATAAATTATGTTTTCTTCTGTTATGTGTGATCAGTCCACGGGTCATCATTACTTCTGGGATACCAATACCAAAGCAAAAGTACAACGGATGACGGGAGGGATAGGCAGGCTCATTATACAGAAGGAACCACTGCCTGAAGAACCTTTCTCCCAAAAATAGCCTCCGAAGAAGCAAAAGTGTCAAATTTGTAAAATTTGGAAAAAGTATGAAGCGAAGACCAAGTTGCAGCCTTGCAAATCTGTTCAACAGAGGCCTCATTCTTAAAGGCCCAAGTGGAAGCCACAGCTCTAGTAGAATGAGCTGTAATTCTTTCAGGAGGCTGCTGACCAGCAGTCTCATAGGCTAAACGAATTATGCTACGAAGCCAGAAGGAGAGAGAGGTAGCCGAAGCCTTATGACCTCTCCTCTGACCAGAGTACACGACAAACAGGGAAGACGTTTGTCGAAAATCCTTAGTTGCCTGCAAGTAGAACTTGAGGGCACGAACTACATCCAGATTGTGTAGAAGACGTTCCTTCTTTGAAGAAGGATTCGGGGCACAGGGAAGGAACCACGATCTCTTGATTGATGTTCCTGTTAGTGACTACCTTAGGTAAGAACCCAGGTTTAGTACGCAGAACTACCTTATCTGAATGAAAAATCAAATAAGGAGAATCACAATGTAAAGCTGATAACTCAGAGACTCTCCGAGCCGAAGAAATAGCCATTAAAAATAACACTTTCCAAGATAACAACTTTATATCAATGGAATGAAGGGGTTCAAACGGAACTCCTTGTAGAACGTTAAGAACAAGGTTTAAACTCCATGGCGGAGCAACAGTTTTAAACACAGGCTTGATTCTAGCTAAAGCCTGACAAAAAGCCTGGACGTCTGGATTTTCTGACAGACGCCTGTGCAACAAGATGGACAGAGCTGAGATCTGTCCCTTTAATGAACTAGCCGATAAACCCTTTTCTAAACCTTCTTGTAGAAAGGACAATATCCTAGGAATCCTAACCTTACTCCAGGAGTAACCTTTGGATTCGCACCAGTATAGGTATTTACGCCATATCTTATGGTAAATCCTTCTGGTAACAGGCTTCCTAGCCTGTATCAGGGTATCAATAACCGACTCAGAAAAACCACGTTTTGATAAAATCAAGCGTTCAATTTCCCAAGCAGTCAGCTTCAGAGAAGTTAGATTTTGATGTTTGAATGGACCCTGTATCAGAAGGTCCTGTCTTAGAGGTAGAGACCAAGGCGGACAGGATGACATGTCCACTAGATCTGCATACCAAGTCCTGCGTGGCCATGCAGGCGCTATTAGAATCACTGATGCTCTCTCCTGTTTGTTTTTGGCAATCAATCGAGGAAGCAGCGGGAAGGGTGGAAACACATAAGCCATCCCGAAGTTCCAAGGTGCTGTCAAAGCATCTATCAGAACCGCTCCCGGATCCCTGGATCTGGACCCGTAGCGAGGAAGTTTGGCGTTCTGGCGAGACGCCATGAGATCTATCTCTGGTTTGCCCCAACGTCGAAGTATTTGGGCAAAGACCTCCGGATGAAGTTCCCACTCCCCCGGATGAAAAGTCTGGCGACTCAAGAAATCCGCCTCCCAGTTCTCCACTCCCGGGATGTGGATTGCTGACAGGTGGCAAGAGTGAGACTCTGCCCAGCGAATTATCTTTGATACTTCCATCATTGCTAGGGAGCTTCTTGTCCCTCCTTGATGGTTGATGTAAGCTACAGTCGTGATGTTGTCCGACTGAAACCTGATGAACCCCCGAGTTTTTAACTGGGGCCAAGCCAGAAGGGCATTGAGAACTGCTCTCAATTCCAGAATGTTTATTGGTAGGAGACTTTCCTCCTGATTCCATTGTCCCTGAGCCTTCAGAGAATTCCAGACAGCGCCCCAACCTAGTAGGCTGGCGTCTGTTGTTACAATTGTCCAGTCCGGCCTGCTGAATGGCATCCCCCTGGACAGATGTGGCCGAGAAAGCCACCATAGAAGAGAGTTTCTGGTCTCTTGATCCAGATTCAGAGTAGGGGACAAGTCTGAGTAATCCCCATTCCACTGACTCAGCATGCACAATTGCAGCGGTCTGAGATGTAGACGTGCAAAGGGTACTATGTCCATTGCTGCTACCATTAAGCCGATCACCTCCATGCATTGAGCTACTGACGGGAGTTGAATGGAATGAAGGACACGGCATGCATTTAGAAGCTTTGTTAATCTGTCTTCTGTCAGATAAATCTTCATTTCTACAGAATCTATAAGAGTCCCCAAGAATGGAACTCTTGTGAGAGGAAAGAGAGAACTCTTCTTTTCGTTCACTTTCCATCCATGCGACCTTAGAAATGCCAGAACTAACTCTGTATGAGACTTGGCAGTTTGAAAGCTTGAAGCTTGTATCAGAATGTCGTCTAGGTACGGAGCTACCGAAATTCCTCGCGGTCTTAGTACCGCCAGAAGGGCACCCAGAACCTTTGTGAAGATTCTTGGAGCCGTAGCCAATCCGAATGGAAGAGCTACAAACTGGTAATGCCTGTCTAAGAAGGCAAACCTTAGATACCGGTAATGATCTTTGTGAATCGGTATGTGAAGGTAAGCATCCTTTAAATCCACTGTGGTCATGTACTGACCCTTTTGGATCATGGGTAAGATTGTCCGAATAGTTTCCATTTGAACGATGGAACTCTTAGGAATTTGTTTAGGATCTTTAAATCCAAGATTGGCCTGAAAGTTCCCCTTTTTTGGGAACCACAAACAGGTTTGAGTAAAACCCTTGTCCCTGTTCCGACCGCGGAACCGGATGGATCACTCCCATTAATAACAGATCTTGTACACAGCGTAGAAACGCTTCTTTCTTTATCTGGTTTGTTGACAACCTTGACAGATGAAATCTCCCTCTTGGGGGAGAGAATTTGAAGTCTAGAAGGTATCCCTGAGATATGATCTCTAGCGCCCAGGGATCCTGAACATCTCTTGCCCAAGCCTGGGCGAAGAGAGAGAGTCTGCCCCCCACTAGATCCGGTCCCGGATCGGGGGCCCTCGATTCATGCTGTCTTAGGGGCAGCAGCAGGTTTCCTGGCCTGCTTGCCCTTGTTCCAGGACTGGTTAGGTTTCCAGCCTTGTCTGTAACGAGCAACGGCTCCTTCCTGTTTTGGTGCAGTGGAAGTTGGTGCTGCTCCTGCTTTGAAATTCCGAAAAGGACAAAAATTAGACTGTCTAGCCTTAGCTTTGGCTTTGTCTTGAGGCAGGGCGTGGCCCTTACCTCCTGTAATGTCAGCGATAATTTCTTTCAAACCGGGCCCAAATAAAGTTTGCCCTTTGAAAGGTATATTAAGTAATTTGGACTTAGAAGTTACATCAGCTGACCAGGATTTTAGCCACAGCGCCCTACGTGCCTGAATGGCGAATCCTGAGTTCTTAGCCGTAAGTTTGGTTAAATGTACTACGGCCTCCGAAATGAATGAATTAGCTAGTTTAAGGACTCTAAGCCTGTCCGTAATGTCGTCCAGCGTAGCTGAACTAAGGTTCTCTTCCAGAGACTCCATCCAAAATGCTGCCGCAGCCGTAATCGGCGCGATGCATGCAAGGGGTTGCAATATAAAACCTTGTTGAACAAACATTTTCTTAAGGTAACCCTCTAATTTTTTATCCATTGGATCTGAAAAAGCACAGCTATCCTCCACCGGGATAGTGGTACGCTTAGCTAAAGTAGAAACTGCTCCCTCCACCTTAGGGACCGTTTGCCATAAGTCCCGTGTGGTGGTGTCTATTGGAAACATCTTTCTAAATATTGGAGGGGGTGAGAACGGCACACCGGGTCTATCCCACTCCTTAGTAACAATTTCAGTTAGTCTCTTAGGTATAGGAAAAACGTCAGTACTCGCCGGTACCGCAAAGTATTTATCCAACCTACACAATTTCTCTGGTATTGCAACAGTGTTACAATCATTAAGAGCCGCTAAAACCTCCCCTAGTAATACACGGAGGTTCTCCAATTTAAATTTAAAATTTGAAATATCTGAATCCAATCTGTTTGGATCAGAACCGTCACCCACAGAATGAAGCTCTCCGTCCTCATGCTCTGCAAGCTGTGACGCAGTATCAGACATGGCTCTAGTATTATCAGCGCACTCTGTTCTCACCCCAGAGTGATCACGCTTGCCCCTTAGTTCTGGTAATTTAGCCAAAACTTCAGTCATAACAGTAGCCATATCTTGTAATGTTATCTGTAATGGCCGCCCAGATGTACTAGGCGTCACAATATCACGCACCTCCCGGGCGGGAGATGCAGGTACTGACACGTGAGGCGAGTTAGTCGGCATAACTCTCCCCTCGCTGTTTGGTGAAATTTGTTCAATTTGTACAGATTGGCTTTTATTTAAAGTAGCATCAATACAGTTAGTACATACATTTCTATTGGGCTCCACCTTGGCATTGGAACAAATGACACAGGTATCTTCCTCTGAATCAGACATGTTTAACACACTAGCAAATAAACTTGCAACTTGGTTACAATCTTATTTAATAAAAACGTACTGTGCCTCAAAGAAGCACTAAACGATTAAATGACAGTTGAAATAATGAACTGAAAAACTGTTATAGCATCAATCCTTGAAAACAACACAACTTTTAACAAAGGTTTGTTCCCATTAGTAAAGTAACAATAATTAAATTTGAAACGTAAAAATAAGAGAGCAACGTTTTTAATCACAGTCAATATATAAGTCTCACAGCTCTGCTGAGAGAATCTACCTCCCTTCAAAGAAGTTTGAAGACCCCTGAGTTCTGTAGAGATGAACCGGATCATGCAGGAAATACAAGAGTAACTGACTGGAAATTTTTGATGCGTAGCAAAGAGCGCCAAAAACGGCCCCTCCCCCTCACACACAGCAGTGAGAGAGAAACGAAACTGTCACAATTAAAACAAGCAACTGCCAAGTGGAAAAATAATGCCCAAACATTTATTTACTCAGTACCTCAGAAAATGCAAACGATTCTACATTCCAGCAAAAACGTTTAACATAATAAATACCTATTAAAAGGTTTAATGTACTTTTTACAGAGTAATTCCAGTGAAGTACCATCCCCAGAATACTGAAGTGTAGAGTATACATACATGTCATTATAACGGTATGGCAGGATTTTCTCATCAATTCCATTCAGAAAATAAAAACTGCTACATACCTCAATGCAGATTCATCTGCCCGCTGTCCCCTGATCTGAAGCTTTTACCTCCCTCAGATGGCCGAGAAACAGCAATATGATCTTAACTACTCCGGTTAAAATCATAGTAAAAACTCTGGTAGATTCTTCTTCAAACTCTGCCAGAGAGGCAATAACACGCTCCGGTGCTATTGTAAAATAACAAACTTTTAGTCCTCTCACACATCCTATCTAGTCGTTGGGTGCAAGAGAATGACTGGGAGTGACGTAGAGGGGAGGAGCTATATGCAGCTCTGCTGGGTGAATCCTCTTGCATTTCCTGTTGGGGAGGAGTTATATCCCAGAAGTAATGATGACCCGTGGACTGATCACACATAACAGAAGAAAACAACACACTCCGGTGCCGTTTAAAATAACAAACTTTTGATTGAAGAAATAAAAACTAAGTTTAACAACCACAGTCCTCTCACACGTCCTATCTATTAGTTAGGTGCAAGAGAATGACTGGGTATGACGTAGAGGGGAGGAGCTATATAGCAGCTCTGCTTGGGTGATCCTCTTGCACTTCCTGTTAGGGAGGAGTTATAATCCCATAAGTAATGGATGACCCGTGGACTGACTACACTTAACGGGAGAAAGTATGTTATATTGTTGTAATAAAAAAGCACTTAGCAGTGGGTTATTCTGAATATAGTTTATCTCATCTTAAAATGGTTTTTTTTGTCTTTTTTGTGTGCAGAGTCCATTACTTTCTGTCACAGTCCCACAAGGAGGTTGTGGTCACTATAGTCACTATAGAAAAGCAAAGCCAGAGCTTCCCCTTTTTAAGTGGTTGCCAGTAAGTTTCTTGCCCATGCTCAGAAAAGTATGTTTGCTGCAAAAATCATGTGACAGGATGAAAAAAAAAAAAAAAACTACTCAAATACCATGTCTTCTGAAATACAATAAAAAAATAAAAAAAAGTATGTATTACTATTGAAATTAATTGAACATTTTTTTAATATTCTGTTTTTCTGATTCCAGCTCTTCCAAATGGCAATTCAAAGTTTGCCTCTTTTTTTTACAATAATATTCCGATTCTTGATGCCATTATGATTTACAGTAGTAGTCATTACCTTGAATTGTCAATCAGAAAATGTGGTAAAGAACAACAACAAAAATATATAATTCATTTTTTATTTTATTAAAACTACGTATGCTTCCCAAGGCAGAACATGCTATGGTCTGAGATGTCATCACACAAAATGCAGCATGTCTGCAGAAAAAATGGGACATATGTAGGACGAATTAGCACTTTTGCTTTGAAGCGCTGCTCGCCATTTGGCTGTTCTCTGGCTGCTCTATGTAAGTTTTCCTTAAATGAACACTCAATCAAAATTAAACTTTCATGATTCAGATAGAGCACACAATTTTAAACAACTTCCCAATTCACTTACATTATCTAAATGTGCATAGTCTGTCTATATATATATATATATATATATATATATATATATATATATATATATATATATATATATATATATATATATACACACACACATACATATATATATATACATATATATATATATATATATATATATATATATATATATATATATATATATATATATATATATATATATATATATATATATATATATATATATATATATATATATATATATATATATATACATACATACACACACACACTTTATGCGGCAACAGAACCTACAGAGCATGTGTAGTTTTAACAATTTAAAACATGTATACATTTTGCGATTGTCTGATGGCTGTCACATGACGCAGTGGGATGAAAAACAGAATTTATGTTTACCTGATAAATTACTTTCTCCAACGGTGTGTCCGGTCCACGGCGTCATCCTTACTTGTGGGATATTCTCTTCCCCAACAGGAAATGGCAAAGAGCCCAGCAAAGCTGGTCACATGATCCCTCCTAGGCTCCGCCTTCCCCAGTCATTCGACCGACGTAAAGGAGGAATATTTGCATAGGAGAAACCATATGATACCGTGGTGACTGTAGTTAAAGAAAATAAATTATCAGACCTGATTAAAAAACCAGGGCGGGCCGTGGACCGGACACACCGTTGGAGAAAGTAATTTATCAGGTAAACATAAATTCTGTTTTCTCCAACATAGGTGTGTCCGGTCCACGGCGTCATCCTTACTTGTGGGAACCAATACCAAAGCTTTAGGACACGGATGAAGGGAGGGAGCAAATCAGGTCACCTAAATGGAAGGCACCACCGCTTGCAAAACCTTTCTCCCAAAAATAGCCTCAGAAGAAGCAAAAGTATCAAACTTGTAAAATTTGGTAAACGTGTGCAGTGAAGACCAAGTCGCTGCCTTACATATCTGATCAACAGAAGCCTCGTTCTTGAAGGCCCATTTGGAAGCCACAGCCCTAGTGGAATGAGCTGTGATTCTTTCAGGAGGCTGCCGTCCGGCAGTCTCATAAGCTAATCTGATGATGCTTTTAATCCAAAAAGAGAGAGAGGTAGAAGTTGCTTTTTGACCTCTCCTTTTACCAGAATAAACAACAAACAAGGAAGATGTTTGTCTAAAATCCTTTGTAGCATCTAAATAGAATTTTAGAGCGCGAACAACATCCAAATTGTGCAACAAACGTTCCTTCTTTGAAACTGGATTCGGACACAAAGAAGGCACGACTATCTCCTGGTTAATGTTTTTGTTAGAAACAACTTTCGGAAGAAAACCAGGTTTAGTACGTAAAACCACCTTATCTGCATGGAACACCAGATAAGGAGGAGAACACTGCAGAGCAGATGAAACTCTTCCAAGATAATAACTTAATATCAACGGAATGTAAGGGTTCAATTGGAACCCCCTGAAGAACTGAAAGAACTAAATTGAGACTCCAAGGAGGAGTCAAAGGTTTGTAAACAGGCTTGATTCTAACCAGAGCCTGAACAAAGGCTTGAACATCTGGCACAGCTGCCAGCTTTTTATGAAGTAACACAGACAAGGCAGAAATCTGTCCCTTCAAGGAACTTGCAGATAATCCTTTCTCCAATCCTTCTTGAAGAAAGGATAGAATCTTAGGAATTTTTACCTTGTCCCAAGGGAATCCTTTAGATTCACACCAACAGATATATTTTTTCCATATTTTGTGGTAAATTTTTCTAGTTACAGGCTTTCTGGCCTGAACAAGAGTATCAATAACAGAATCTGAGAACCCTCGCTTTGATAAGATCAAGCGTTCAATCTCCAAGCAGTCAGTTGGAGTGAGACCAGATTCGGATGTTCGAACGGACCTTGAACAAGAAGGTCTCGTCTCAAAGGTAGCTTCCATGGTGGAGCCGATGACGTATTCACCAGGTCTGCATACCAAGTCCTGCGTGGCCACGCAGGAGCTATCAAGATCACCGATGCCCTCTCCTGATTGATCCTGGCTACCAGCCTGGGGATGAGAGGAAACGGCGGGAATACATAAGCTAGTTTGAAGGTCCAAGGTGCTACTAGTGCATCTACTAGAGTCGCCTTGGGATCCCTGGATCTGGACCCGTAGCAAGGAACCTTGAAGTTCTGACGAGAGGCCATCAGATCCATGTCTGGAATGCCCCACAGTTGAGTAATTTGGGCAAAGATTTCCGGATGGAGTTCCCACTCCCCCGGATGAAATGTCTGACGACTCAGAAAATCCGCTTCCCAATTTTCCACTCCTGGGATGTGGATTGCAGACAAGTGGCAGGAGTGAGTCTCCGCCCATTGAATGATTTTGGTCACTTCTTCCATCGCCAGGGAACTCCTTGTTCCCCCCTGATGGTTGATGTATGCAACAGTTGTCATGTTGTCTGATTGAAACCGTATGAACTTGGCCTTTGCTAGCTGAGGCCAAGCCTTGAGAGCATTGAGTATCGCTCTCAGTTCCAGAATGTTTATCGGTAGAAGAGATTCTTCCCGAGACCAAAGACCCTGAGCTTTCAGGGGTCCCCATACCGCGCCCCAGCCCATCAGACTGGCGTCGGTCGTGACAATGACCCACTCTGGTCTGCGGAAGCTCATCCCCTGTGACAGGTTGTCCAGGGACAGCCACCAACGGAGTGAATCTCTGGTCCTCTGATTTACTTGTATTGTCGGAGACAAGTCTGTATAGTCCCCATTCCACTGACTGAGCATGCACAGTTGTAATGGTCTTAGATGAATGCGCGCAAAAGGAACTATGTCCATTGCCGCTACCATCAAACCTATTACTTCCATGCACTGCGCTATGGAAGGAAGAGGAACGGAATGAAGTATTTGACAAGAGTTTAGAAGTTTTGTTTTTCTGGCCTCTGTCAGAAAAATCCTCATTTCTAAGGAGTCTATTATTGTTCCCAAGAAGGGAACCCTTGTTGACGGAGATAGAGAACTCTTTTCTACGTTCACTTTCCATCCGTGAGATCTGAGAAAGGCCAGGACAATGTCCGTGTGAGCCTTTGCTTGAGGAAGGGACGACGCTTGAATCAGAATGTCGTCCAAGTAAGGTACTACTGCAATGCCCCTTGGTCTTAGCACCGCTAGAAGGGACCCTAGTACCTTTGTGAAAATCCTTGGAGCAGTGGCTAATCCGAACGGAAGTGCCACGAACTGGTAATGCTTGTCCAGGAATGCGAACCTTAGGAACCGATGATGTTCCTTGTGGATAGGAATATGTAGATACGCATCCTTTAAATCCACCGTGGTCATGAATTGACCTTCCTGGATGGAAGGAAGAATTGTTCGAATGGTTTCCATTTTGAACGATGGAACCTTGAGAAACTTGTTTAGGATCTTGAGATCTAAGATTGGTCTGAACGTTCCCTCTTTTTTGGGAACTACGAACAGATTGGAGTAGAACCCCATCCCTTGTTCTCCTAATGGAACAGGATGAATCACTCCCATTTTTAACAGGTCTTCTACACAATGTAAGAATGCCTGTTTTTTTATGTGGTCTGAAGACAATTGAGACCTGTGGAACCTCCCCCTTGGGGGAAGCCCCTTGAATTCCAGAAGATAACCTTGGGAGACTATTTCTAGTGCCCAAGGATCCAGAACATCTCTTGCCCAAGCCTGAGCGAAGAGAGAGAGTCTGCCCCCCACCAGATCCGGTCCCGGATCGGGGGCCAACATCTCATGCTGTCTTGGTAGCAGTGGCAGGTTTCTTGGCCTGCTTTCCCTTGTTCCAGCCTTGCATTGGTCTCCAGGCTGGCTTGGCTTGAGAAGTATTACCCTCTTGCTTAGAGGACGTAGCACTTGGGGCTGGTCCGTTTCTACGAAAGGGACGAAAATTAGGTTTATTTTTGGCCTTGAAAGACCTATCCTGAGGAAGGGCGTGGCCCTTGCCCCCAGTGATATCAGAGATAATCTCTTTCAAGTCAGGGCCAAACAGCGTTTTCCCCTTGAAAGGAATGTTAAGCAATTTGTTCTTGGAAGACGCATCCGCTGACCAAGATTTTAACCAAAGCGCTCTGCGCGCCACAATAGCAAACCCAGAATTTTTCGCCGCTAACCTAGCCAATTGCAAAGTGGCGTCTAGGGTGAAAGAATTAGCCAATTTGAGAGCACGGATTCTGTCCATAATCTCCTCATAAGAAGGAGAATTACTAGTGATCGCCTTTTCTAGCTCATCGAACCAGAAACACGCGGCTGTAGTGACAGGGACAATGCATGAAATTGGTTGTAGAAGGTAACCTTGCTGAACAAATATCTTTTTAAGCAAACCTTCTAATTTTTTATCCATAGGATCTTTGAAAGCACAACTATCTTCTATGGGTATAGTGGTGCGTTTGTTTAGAGTAGAAACCGCCCCCTCGACCTTGGGGACTGTCTGCCATAAGTCCTTTCTGGGGTCGACCATAGGAAACAATTTTTTAAATATGGGGGGAGGGACGAAAGGTATACCGGGCCTTTCCCATTCTTTATTTACAATGTCCGCCACCCGCTTGGGTATAGGAAAAGCTTCGGGGGGCCCCGGGACCTCTAGGAACTTGTCCATTTTACATAGTTTCTCTGGGATGACCAAATTCTCACAATCATCCAGAGTGGATAACACCTCCTTAAGCAGAGCGCGGAGATGTTCCAACTTAAATTTAAATGTAATCACATCAGGTTCAGCTTGTTGAGAAATTTTCCCTGAATCTGAAATTTCTCCCTCAGACAAAACCTCCCTGGCCCCCTCAGACTGGTGTAGGGGCCCTTCAGAAACAATATCATCAGCGTCCTCATGCTCTTCAGTATTTTCTAAAACAGAGCAGTCGCGCTTTCGCTGATAAGTGGGCATTTTGGCTAAAATGTTTTTGATAGAATTATCCATTACAGCCGTTAATTGTTGCATAGTAAGGAGTATTGGCGCGCTAGATGTACTAGGGGCCTCCTGTGTGGGCAAGACTGGTGTAGACGAAGGATGGGATGATGCAGTACCATGCTTACTCCCCTCACTTGAGGAATCATCTTGGGCATCATTTTCTCTAAATTTTGTGTCACATAAATCACATCTATTTAAATGAGAAGGAACCTTGGCTTCCCCACATTCAGAACACAGTCTATCTGGTAGTTCAGACATGTTAAACAGGCATAAACTTGATAACAAAGTACAAAAAACGTTTTAAAATAAAACCGTTACTGTCACTTTAAATTTTAAACTGAACACACTTTATTACTGCAATTGCGAAAAAGTATGAAGGAATTGTTCAAAATTCACCAAAATTTCACCACAGTGTCTTAAAGCCTTAAAAGTATTGCACACCAAATTTGGAAGCTTTAACCCTTAAAATAACGGAACCGGAGCCGTTTTTATATTTAACCCCTTTACAGTCCCTGGTATCTGCTTTGCTGAGACCCAACCAAGCCCAAAGGGGAATACGATACCAAATGACGCCTTCAGAAAGTCTTTTCTATGTATCAGAGCTCCTCACACATGCATCTGCATGTCATGCTTCTCAAAAACAAGTGCGCAATACAGGCGCGAAAATGAGACTCTGCCTACGATTAGGGAAAGCCCCTAGAGAATAAGGTGTCCAATACAGTGCCTGCCGGTTATTTTACAAAATTCCCAAGATTAAAATAATTAATCAAGGCTATGGAGAATAAAATATGTTTATATATGAATCGATTTAGCCCAGAAAATGTCTACAGTCGTAAAAAGCCCTTGTGAAGCCCTTATTTACTGTCTTGTAATAAAAATGGCTTACCGGATCCCATAGGGAAAATGACAGCTTCCAGCATTACATCGTCTTGTTAGAATGTGTCATACCTCAAGCAGCAAAAGTCTGCTCACTGTTCCCCCAACTGAAGTTAATTCCTCTCAACAGTCCTGTGTGGAACAGCCATCGATTTTAGTAACTGTTGCTAAAATCATTTTCCTCTTACAAACAGAAATCTTCATCTCTTTTCTGTTTCAGAGTAAATAGTACATACCAGCACTATTTTAAAATAACAAACTCTTGATTGAATAATAAAAACTACAGTTAAACACTAAAAAACTCTAAGCCATCTCCGTGGAGATGTTGCCTGTACAACGGCAAAGAGAATGACTGGGGAAGGCGGAGCCTAGGAGGGATCATGTGACCAGCTTTGCTGGGCTCTTTGCCATTTCCTGTTGGGGAAGAGAATATCCCACAAGTAAGGATGACGCCGTGGACCGGACACACCTATGTTGGAGAAAATAGAATTAACTTTGTCAGAAAGACATCTACTACTCATTTGAAATTCAAACAAAGTGCTTTTGCATTGTCCTTTTATTTTGCATTTACAGACTATGCTATTCTATTGTGTTTAATGGTCCTTTAACATGGTACAGCCAAAGTGAAGCGTTGTTTGAAAAAGAACAGTAATATACAGAGCAGTAATGCAATGTGGCAGCCTATTAGTTGATGATTAGCTTTCAGGGGTGTTTTCACTCCCTACAGGCAGTTAGTGTGATGATGTTTTTCTCTTCTTTAACCCCTTAGTCCAATAAGACAGACAGACATTGTACAATACTTTGCTTATCGTACTGCATAACATGTATATATACACACATCTGAGTTCCTGTGCTCCAGACATCTGCTTGCATATGGAACAAGAGCGCGATCCATGACAATGCGTTTGTCACCATCTGTAACGATCATCTTCTGGTGCTAGCAGGTGGTGTGGGAGGGAATGGGAGGACCCTACACACGGAAAATAAAAAGTAAAGGTAGAGGGAGGGAAGGTGCACTACAAACTTTTTTTAAATTACATTTTATAGGTACTGGCAGACAGCTGCCAGTACCTAAGATGGCAGGCATAGTTAGAGCGGGAGGGTTACAGAGCTGTTTGGGAGGGATCCTGCGCTGCAGAAAAAAAAAAAAAGTAAAAAATGATTTAAAAAAAAAAAAATTGCCTTAAAAAAAACAAAACAAAAAAACTTCATATTGGCAGACTGTCTGCCAGTACCTAAGATGGTGGTGACCAGTGGGGGGTGAGGGAGGGAAGAGAGCTGTTTGGGAGGGATCAGGTAGGAGGGTAATCTCTACACTAAAGATAAAATTAACCTTACAAGCTAACTGATTAACCCCCTCACTGGCAGAATAATAGAAGTGTGGTGCGTAGCTGCAGTTAGCGGCCTTTTAAATGACCAATGTAGGTCTGCTATTTCTGAACAAAGGGGATACGAGAGAAGCTTTTATAATTATTTGTGCTAAGTTAAACTTTTCATGGTGACATGAAATATACCAAAATGGGCCTAGATCAATACTCTGGATTGTCTATTTAAAACTATATATAGTTTTACATAGAAACAGATAGACGGCAGATAAGAGCCATAGGCCCAGCAAGTCTGCCCGATATTACCTAACAGTATAAACTTATCTAGTTTGTAGGATAGCCTTATGCTTGTCCCATGCATTTTTAAAGTCCCCCACAGTGTTTGTTGCTACTACCTCTTGAGGAAGTTTATTCCATAAATCAATCACTCTTTCTGTAAAGAAGTGCTTCCTCAAATTACTCCTGAATCTACTACCCTTTAGCTTGAGATCATGACCCCTTGTTCTTGAATTTTCCATTCAAGGTAAATAAGGTAAATTAGGATAAAAAAAACAAAACAAAAAACACAAGGCTCTATTTCGGATTAAATGGAGATGGAAAAAAAATTCTCTGCTACTTTGGACAAGTGCTTCTCTGAAAGTCCAGGTAGTAAAGAGGTTAAAAGGGACCAGTAAATATAGTAGATTTGCATAATCAACAAATGGACAATAAAAATAGACAATGCAACAGTAATGGCAATGAGGTCAGTGGCTGGTGAAGCACTGGCTAGTATCAGAGCCAGATAAACACACATGAACCAGATAGAGGTTCAATTGTTGCCTACTTTAAAAGCTTCTGCAGAAACACGTACTCACTAAAATGCAAATTAAAAAAAAAGCTCAGACACACAAACACTCCAGAGACGCACATTCATGGAGACAAAAGCACTCACTGACACTCACAAATACTCAGATACACAAAGAAACACAAACTAATAAACAAAAAGAACAAAGTGGCTATACTGTGTGGTGTGTATGTATATCTACATATCTATATAGATAGATAGATAGATAGATAGATAGATAGATAGATAGATAGATAGATAGATAGATAGATAGATAGATAGATAGATGCACAATAATATGCACTTATAGGATTTATAGCAAAAAAATGAAAACAAATTGTTATTTATTTCTTATAGCTTAGCTTAATCTATTACTGCTTTTATTGTCTGATGGGAGTACTGGATCCATTTGGAATATTTTAGAACATGCTTATAGTGCTGTTGCTAAGCTTCTTTAAAATCATATTTTTACCAATAAGCAACACTGCAGCAATATGTGTAAGCGCCCTTAGGCAACACACTGCTCCTTATGGTTCACAACACACAGCTGCCTAGGGATTCTTGGGAGAAGAAAAATCTGATTATTTTTAAAATTTTGTGGAAATTCTGATTCTGGCTAAGGAAAGTGAGGTTTCATTATAAGTTTTAAGGATTTTAGTTAGACAAAAGGATTTTTAAAAAGTAGTAATAGAATATCAAAAAGCGCCTAACTAGAGGCCGTGAGAAGTGGGTTAGATCTTAAGGGTGTTAACTCCTATCATGTGTATGTATAAACCAATATTATTAAAGTATGAGTAATCTAACAATTTGGTAAGCAATTTAACAAGTTTAATATCTACATACAATTGATTATCTACATACAATTAAAACTGGTTAAAAACATGGATCCATGTACATATTACAAATATTGTACAAAATAAAACAATGAATGTAAGATATATATGTATGTTTTAATCGATTTTTAAAAAGTAGAAGATTTTTTTTTTTTTCTTGTGGAAATTGCTTTGTGAGTAAAATAATCACTTTATTAGAATAAACTGTGAGCCTTTTTTCTCTGCCAAAAATCCTTTGAGGTGCATTAAATGGATGCTCCTCTCTAGAATAAAACTACTTTGGGCTTGATTTATCAATCCTTCTCCTCACAAGAGGACCAGCAGTCAGGATTTATTAAGTAGCAGTCATCAGACCGCTGCTTCCCTACCCTCTTTAATCACCTCTTAAGTGGAGAAGTTCAATCCCCCCAGTCTCATTGTGATTGGCTGTGCACGGGCAGGGGGCGGAATTGCACGCAAGCGAAAAAATAGCGCTTGTGTCCAATGTTGAATTCTGCCAGCGGATTGCTGACCGCCAGAGGCAGCACTATTTCTTGCCATGTAGTGCTCCGGATGCCTACCTAGGTATCTCTTCAACACAGAACATCATGGGAGCAAAGCAATTTTAAAACAGAAGTGGAATTTTTTTAAAATGCTTTGTTTGAATCACAATATAAATGTTTTGAATTTCATATCCCTTTAAAAAAGTATTGTCCCTACACAGATCAGTTAAAATAGTAAATAATGTCCCTAAAGTAATTCTTAAAATACAAATAATTACATAATAGAGGCACAGGGTATTTTTTTTAATAATGCAGGCATTTTTAAAGCCGTCAGTACATTATGATTCCCTACCACAATGTATCAGGTAACAGCCATCAGCCAATCACAAATGCATACACGTACCATGTGACAGCCATCAGCCAATCACAAATGCATACACACTTATTCTTGCACATGCTCAGTAGGAGCTGGTGACTCAAAAAGTGTAAATATAAAAAGACTGTCACATTTTGTTAATGGGAGTAAATTGGAAAGTCGTTTAAAACTGCATGCTCTATCTGAATCATTAAAGGGACACTAAACCCAAATTGTTTCTTTCGTGATTCAGATAGAGCATGCAATTTTAAGCAACTTTCTAATTTACTCCAATTTTTCTTCGTTCTCTTGCTATCTTTATTTGAAAATGAAAACATCTAAGCTTTTTTTGGTTCAGGACTATGGACAGCACTTTATTGGTGGATGAATTTATCCACCAATCAGCAAGGACAACCCAGGCTGTTCACCAAAAATGGGCCGGCATCTAAACTTACATTCTTGCATTTCAGATACCAAGAGAATGAAGAGAATTTGATAATGGGAGTAAATTAGAAAGTTGCTTAAAATTTCATGCTCTATCTGAATCACGAAAGAAAAAAAAATTGGGTTCAGTGTCCCTTTAAAGTTTAAATTTTGACCTGTGTGTCCCTTTAAAATGTGTACCCAATTAACCAAGGATTCATTTTCCCGGCTGAAGTATATTACACAGCTTACAAAAACGACACAATAAAAACCACTATGTTTTAAGATAGAAAAAAAAAAATGAATCCCAATACACAATGTAAAA
Organism: Bombina bombina; assembly: GCF_027579735.1. NCBI lineage: Eukaryota > Metazoa > Chordata > Amphibia > Anura > Bombinatoridae > Bombina > Bombina bombina. Next base: position 121,401,510 of record NC_069506.1, read on the forward strand.
CAGTAACAATAGTCTTGTGCCAAAGAGACCGTAACTAAACACCACATTATCAGCAAATAGTTTATGGATTTAATTTACAATGTTCTCCCACTGCAGTCTCCTACCAAAGGGAAATATTTTGGTCTCAGTAACAACATTGTGCACAAAAACAAAAATGTAGCTACGTGAAAGGTTTCTGTAAATGAATGTAGCTGTGTCAAATAAGGGTAAGGTGAAAGCGACAGAATTCTAGGCATTGTGTATAAAGCGTCAATGGTTACGCATTCACAGAACACTATCAATTCTTGCTCTGGTTTCTGGCTATCCCATGATGTGTTTTCAAACCTGTTCTATCTTTAGTTGTTCCATAAAAAAATAGCCTCTGCTATACCAAAAAGGGGGGGGGGGGCAGAAAACAGCAATAGAACATTAACCGTTCAAATTTAGTTACGCATTAAAAAAAAATTAAAAATAAATAAATAAATAAATGTACACAGGTGCTTTTAATTTGCAAAAATAATTCTAGTAGACCTCAGAGAGATGCAGCAGTGGCTTGTATGACACAAATTAATTACGTCTTCGCTGACGCAATACACACTGCTGCCAGCTCTCTGAGCAGGCAAAGAGTTTGAATCCTGATCATCCACTCACACTAAGTATATGTGCATTTGCCGTTAAAAACAGCAATACAATTTTTTCTAAAACAGTGGTCAAGTCAAGCAGGAACGCATGGGAACGGAGTTCCTGCATTATTTTTGCAGGTGGAACCAAGTTCCCTCTGGACAAAGAACAAAAACACCTCAGTAAACTCTGCTGCTGGTGGTAGGAGGAACTAGAGCACAGTCTGGTTAGAGGGATAATGAGATCCTCTAGTAATGGGCAGTAACACTTCCTACAATAGACTAAATGCAAGCCTGTTAGTGGCCCTGCTGTGTTATCCCCCATGCAATGTGTGTAACACATGATGCTTACATTTCTGTGTAGCTTGCTTTGGGGTTATTTAGCTCCCCTCAGCAGAAATAGGACTATTGCAGCTTCCGTGGTTGAGACTGTGAGAGAGGAGGATTCTCAGGCCAAAGGCAGCTATACTATTTTCAATAGCTCCCCTCTATCCATTACAAAAAATATCTAATACTAATATATTTAAAGGACCAGTGAATACAGTAGATTTGCATAATCAACAAATGCATGGTAAAAAGACAATGTAATAGCACTTAGGCTGAACTTCAAATGAGTATAATTTTTTTTCTAACAAATTTCAAATTTCTGAGCCAATCACAAATCCATATATGTATATTCTGTGAATTCTTGCACATGCTCAGTAGGAGCTGGTGACTCAAAAAGTAATATAAATATAAAAAACAGAATTTATGCTTACCTGATAAATTACTTTCTCCAACGGTGTGTCCGGTACACGGCGTCATCCTTACTTGTGGGATATTCTCTTCCCCAACAGGAAATGGCAAAGAGTCCCAGCAAAGCTGGTCACATGATCCCTCCTAGGCTCCGCCCACCCCAGTCATTCGACCGACGGACAGGAGGAAATATATATAGGAGAAACCATATGATACCGTGGTGACTGTAGTTAGAGAAAATAATTCATCAGACCTGATTAAAAAACCAGGGCGGGCCGTGGACCGGACACACCGTTGGAGAAAGTAATTTATCAGGTAAGCATAAATTCTGTTTTCTCCAACATTGGTGTGTCCGGTCCACGGCGTCATCCTTACTTGTGGGAACCAATACCAAAGCTTTAGGACACGGATGAAGGGAGGGAGCAAATCAGGTTACCTAAACGGAAGGAACCACAGCTTGCAAAACCTGTCTCCCAAAAATAGCCTCCGAAGAAGCAAAAGTATCAAATTTGTAAAATTTGGCAAAAGTGTGCAGTTTAGACCAAGTCGCTGCCTTACATATCTGGTCAACAGAAGCCTCGTTCTTGAACGCCCATGTGGAAGCCACAGCCCTAGTGGAGTGAGCTGTGATTCTTTCAGGAGGCTGCCGTCCGGCAGTCTCATAAGCCAATCGGATGATGCTTTTAAGCCAAAAGGAAAGAGAGGTAGAAGTCGCTTTTTGACCTCTCCTTTTACCAGAATAAACAACAAACAAGGAAGATGTTTGTCTGAAATCTTTAGTAGCCTCTAAATAGAACTTTAGAGCACGGACAACGTCCAAATTGTGTAACAAACGTTCCTTCTTTGAAACTGGATTCGGACACAAAGAAGGTACAACTATCTCCTGGTTAATATTTTTGTTAGAAACAACTTTAGGAAGGAAACCAGGCTTAGTACGCAAAACCACCTTATCTGCATGGAACACCAGATAAGGAGGAGAACACTGCAGAGCAGATAACTCTGAAACTCTTCTAGCAGAAGAAATTGCAACCAAAAACAAAACTTTCCAAGATAGTAACTTAATATCTATGGAATGTAAGGGTTCAAACGGAACCCCTTAAAGAACTGAAAGAACTAGATTTAGACTCCAGGGAGGAGTCAAAGGTCTGTAAACAGGCTTGATCCTAACCAGAGCCTGAACAAATGCTTGAACATCTGGCACAGCTGCCAGTCTTGTGTAGTAAGACAGATAAAGCAGAGATCTGTCCCTTTAGGGAACTTGCAGATAATCCTTTCTCCAAACCTTCTTGAAGAAAGGAGAGAATCTTAGGAATTTTTATCTTATTCCATGGGAATCCTTTGGATTCACACCAACAGATATATTTTTTCCATATTTTATGGTAAATTTTTCTAGTTACAGGTTTTCTGGCCTGAACCAGAGTATCTATCACCGAATCTGAAAACCCACGCTTTGATAGAATCAAGCGTTCAATCTCCAAGCCGTCAGTTGGAGGGAGACCAGATTTGGGTGTTCGAATGGACCTTGAACAAGAAGGTCCTGTCTCAAAGGTAGCTTCCATGGTGGAGCCGATGACATATTCACCAGGTCTGCATACCAAGTCCTGCGTGGCCACGCAGGAGCTATCAAGATCACCAAGGCCCTCTCCTGATTGATCCTGGCTACCAGCCTGGGAATGAGAGGAAACGGTGGGAATACGTAAGCTAGGTTGAAAGTCCAAGGTGCTACTAGTGCATCTACTAGAGTCGCCTTGGGATCCCTGGATCTGGACCCGTAGCAAGGAACCTTGAAGTTCTGACGAGACGCCATCAGATCCATGTCTGGAATGCCCCATAATTGAGTTATTTGGGCAAAGATTTCCGGATGGAGTTCCCACTCCCCCGGATGAAATGTCTGGGAAGCGGATTTTCTGAGTTGTCAATTTTCCACTCCTGGGATGTGGATCGCAGACAAGTGGCAGGAGTGATCCTCCGCCCATTGAATTATTTTTGTCACTTCTTTCATCGCCAGGGAACTCTTTGTTCCCCCTTGATGATTGATATAAGCAACAGTCGTCATGTTGTCTGATTGGAACCTTATGAATTTGGCCTTTGCTAGTTGAGGCCAAGCTCTGAGAGCATTGAATATCGCTCTCAGTTCCAGAATGTTTATCGGGAGAAGAGACTCTTCCCGAGACCATAGACCCTGAGCTTTCAGGGATTCCCAGACCGCACCCCAGCCCACTAGACTGGCGTCGGTCGTGACAATGACCCACTCTGGCCTGCGGAAGCTCATTCCCTGGGACAGATGGTCCAGGGTCAGCCACCAACGGAGTGAATCTCTGGTCTTTTGATCTACTTGAATCATTGGAGACAAGTCTGTATAATCCCCATTCCACTGTTTGAGCATGCACAGTTGTAATGGTCTTAGATGAATTCGTGCAAAAGGAACTATGTCCATTGTTGCAACCATCAATCCTATTACTTCCATGCACTGCGCTATGGAAGGACGAGGAACAGAATGAAGTACTTGACAAGAGCTTAGAAGTTTTGATTTTCTGACCTCTGTCAGAAAAATCCTCATTTCTAAGGAATCTATTATTGTTCCCAAGAAGGGAACTCTTGTTGACGGGGACAGAGAACTCTTTTCTTTGTTCACCTTCCATCCGTGAGATGTGAGAAAGGCTAGAACGATGTCCGTATGAGCCTTTGCCTTTGACAGGGACGATGCTTGTATTAGAATGTCGTCCAAGTAAGGTACTACTGCAATGCCCCTTGGTCTTAGAACCGCTAGAAGGGACCCTAGCACCTTTGTGAAAATCCTTGGAGCAGTGGCTAATCCGAATGGAAGAGCCACAAACTGGTAATGTTTGTCCAGAAAAGCGAACCTTAGGAACTGATGATGTTCCTTGTGGATAGGGATATGTAGGTACGCATCCTTTAGATCCACGGTAGTCATAAATTGACTTTCCTGGATGGTGGGTAGAATCGTTCGAATAGTTTCCATTTTGAACGATGGTACCCTGAGAAATTTGTTTAGGATCTTCAAATCCAAAATTGGTCTGAACGTTCCCTCTTTTTTGGGAACTACGAACAGATTGGAATAAAATCCCATTCCTTGTTCCTTTATTGGAACTGGGTGTATCACTCCCATCTTTAACAGGTCTTCTACACAATGTAAGAATGCCTGTCTCTTTATTTGGTTTGAGGATAAGTGAGACTTGTGGAACCTTCCCCTTGGGGGTAGTTCCTTGAATTCCAGGAGATAACCTTGAGAAACTATTTCTAGCGCCCAAGGATCCTGAACATCTCTTGCCCAAGCCTGAGCAAAGAGAGAGAGTCTGCCCCCCACCAGATCCGGTCCCGGATCGGGGGCTACTCCTTCATGCTGTCTTGTTAGCAGTGGCAGGCTTCTTGGCCTGCTTACCCTTGTTCCAGCCTTGCATTGGTTTCCAGGCTGGTTTGGGTTGTGAGGCATTACCCTCTTGCTTAGAGGATGCAGAATTAGAGGCTGGTCCATTTCTGCGAAAGGGACGAAAATTAGGCTTATTTTTAGCCTTAAAAGACTTATCCTGTGGAAGGGCGAGGCCCTTTCCCCCAGTAATGTCTGAAATAATCTCTTTCAAATCAGGTCCAAATAAAGTTTTACCTTTGAAAGGAATGTTAAGTAATTTTGTCTTGGATGACACATCCGCTGACCAAGACTTTAGCCAAAGCGCTCTGCGCGCCACAATAGCAAACCCTTAATTTTTCGCCGCTAATTTTGCTAATTGCAAAGCGGCATCTAAAATAAAAGAGTTAGCCAATTTAAGTGCGTGAACTCTGTCCATAACCTCCTCATATGGAGTTTCTCTACTGAGCGACTTTTCTAGTTCCTCGAACCAGAACCACGCTGCCGTAGTGACAGGAACAATGCATGAAATTGGTTGTAGAAGGTAGCCTTGCTGTACAAAAATCTTTTTAAGCAAACCTTCCAATTTTTTATCCATAGGATCTTTGAAAGCACAACTATCTTCGATAGGAATAGTAGTGCGTTTGTTTAAAGTAGAAACTGCCCCCTCGACCTTGGGGACTGTCTGCCATAAGTCCTTTCTGGGGTCGACCATAGGAAATAATTTCTTAAATATAGGGGGAGGAACAAAAAGGTATGCCGGGCTTTACCCACTCTTTATTTACTATGTCCGCCACCCGCTTGGGTATAGGAAAAGCGTTGGGGGGCACCGGAACCTCTAGGAACCTGTCCATCTTGCATAATTTCTCTGGAATGACCAAATTGTCACAATCATCCAGAGTAGATAACACCTCCTTAAGCAGTGCACGGAGATGTTCTAATTTAAATTTAAATGTCACAACATCAGGTTCAGCTTGATGAGAAATTTTTCCTGAATCTGAAATTTCTCCCTCAGACAAAACCTCCCTCATGGCCCCTTCAGATTGGTGTGAGGGTATGACAGAACAATTATCATCAGCGTCCTCTTGCTCTTCAGTGTTTAAAACAGAGCAATCACGCTTTCTCTGATAAGTAGGCATTTTGGATAAAAGATTTGCTATGGAGTTATCCATTACAGCCATTAATTGTTGCATGGTAATAAGCATTGGCGCACTAGATGTACTAGGGGCCTCCTGCATGGGCAAAACTGGTGTAGACACAGTAGGAGATGATGTAGTATGTTTACTCCCCTCATTTGAGGAATCATCTTGGGCAATATCATTATTTGTGTCAGTACTGTCCTTACTTTGTTTGGACGCTATGGCACAATTATCACATAAATTTAAATGGGGAGACACATTGGCTTTCATACATATAGAACATAGCTTATCTGAAGGTATAGACGTGTTAAACAGGCTTAAACTTGTCAACAATGCACAAAAAACGTTTTAAAATAAAACCGTTACTGTCACTTTAAATTTCAAACAGAAAACACTTTATTACTGAATATGTGAAAAAGTATGAAGGAATTGTTCAAAAATTACCAAATTTTCACCACAGTGTCTTAAAGCCTTAAAAGTATTGCACACCAAATTTCAGAGCTTTAACCCTTAAAATAACGGAACCTGAGCCGTTTTTCAATTTAACCCCTATACAGTCCTAGATACAGTCTTTGCTAAGACCCAACCAAGCCCTGAGGGGAATACGATACCAAATGACGCCTTCTAAAAGCTTTTTCAGAGATTCTTAGATCCACACACATGCATCTGCATGCCCTGTTCTCAAAAAACAACTGCGCATTAATGGCGCGAAAATGAGGCTCAGTCTATGACTAGAAAGGCCCCCTGACTGAAAAAGGTGCCCAATACAGTGCCTGCCGTTTTATAAACGTTCCCCAAGATTATAAATGTCAATTGTTAGCCTAAATTTGAATAATATGCACAAATAAAGCAATCGATTTAGCCCATAAAAATGTCTACCAGTTTTTTAGCCCATAATAAGCCCTTTATTCTGTTTGTTTTTGACTAAGAAAATGGCTTACCGGTCCCCATGAGGGGAAATGACAGCCTTCCAGCATTACACAGTCTTGTTAGAAATATGGCTAGTCATACCTTAAGCAGAAAAGTCTGCTAACTGTTTCCCCCAACTGAAGTTACTTCATCTCAACAGTCCTATGTGGAAACAGCAACCGATTTTAGTTACTGTCTGCTAAAATCATCTTCCTCTTACAAACAGAAATCTTCATCCTTTTCTGTTTCAGAGTAAATAGTACATACCAGCACTATTTTAAAATAACAAACACTTGATAGAAGAATAAAAACTACATTTAAACACCAAAAAACTCAACCATCTCCGTGGAGATGTTGCCTGTGCAACGGCAAAGAGAATGACTGGGGTGGGCGGAGCCTAGGAGGGATCATGTGACCAGCTTTGCTGGGACTCTTTGCCATTTCCTGTTGGGGAAGAGAATATCCCACAAGTAAGGATGACGCCGTGGACCGGACACACCAATGTTGGAGAAAGACTGCACATTTTGTTAATGTAAACTGGAAAGTTGTTTAAAATTACATGCTCTGATTAATGAAAGCTTAATTCTTACTTTAGTGTCCCTTTCAAAACATTCTTAGGCTAATCTTAGCTTTGAATATATTATAGGTTGTATTTGTTTAGTGTTTAATGGACCATTTTAATCTGCCTGCTGCAGCACTATACATGAGTGATGTTAGAAGCAAAAAGACAGAGGCACTGTGACACTCATGTGCATCTTTACACAGAACCCCATGTTCTGCTGGAAACACTGTTAGCTAAAGTACATTTTTTTGGGGGGTGTAAATGTTCTACACAAGGATGGGATCTATTTTATATTTAACCCCCCCCCCCAAACAATTAGAAAGTACCTATATCCAATTTAAACATGCATACTCTCCCAACTCTCCAGTTTGCTTTATTCTCTTGCTATCCTTTGTTAAAGAAGCAGTAATGCACTACAGGGAGCTAGCTTAACACATTTGGTGAACCAGTAACGAGATATATATGTGCAGCCACCGATCAGCAACTCCTGAGCCTTCCTAGGTATCCTTTTCAACACAGGATACCATGAGAACAAAACCAAATCAGATAATAGAAGTGTTTAATTCTATATATCAAAATAAGTTTGCAATATACTTTTATTTATTTTGTTCCCTTTTCTAGTAATTGAATTCTGAATATTGTGGGCTTCACAAATTCCTGTTAAAAGTGGAAGTGGAGACAAAGTTGTAATCCACACAGTCATTGGTTACACACTTTAGTAAGCCATTTACAACTGTCCCTAATTGGCCTTAGCAGAAAAAGAAACCTTTGTTACAAAATGGTGATGCCCACTGTTTTATGGATATTAGAATCTTAAACTTTTTTAACAACAACAACAACATAATTTAAGCAAGAGTTCATGAGCTAGTGACGTATGGGATATACAATCCTACCAGGAGGAGCAAAGTTTCCCAAACCTCAAAATGCCTATAAATACACCTCCCACCACACCCACAACTCAGTTTAACGAATAGCCAAGTAGTGGGGTGATAAAGAAAGGAGTAAAAAGCATCAATAAAAGGAAATTGGAAATAATTTTGCTTTATACAAAAAAAAAAAAAAAAAAAAAAAATCATAACCACCATAAAAAGGGTGGGTCTCGTGGACTCTTGCCAATATGAAAGAAATTAATTTATCAGGTAAGTTCTTACATAAATTATGTTTTCTTTCATGTAATTGGCAAGAGTCCATGAGCTAGTGACGTATGGGATAGTAATACTCAAGATGTGGGAGACCACAGAAGAGAGTCACTAGAAAGGGAGGGATAAAATAAAAAAAACAGCTATTTCCCCTGAAAAAAAATAAATCCACAATAAAATAAGTCTCTTATAAATTTCACATAAATTCAAAGAAAAAAAAGACTTAAATCATAAGCAGAAGAATCAAACAGACAGCTGCCTGAAGAACTTTTCTACCAAAGACTGCTTCAGAAGAAGCAAATACATCAAAATGCTAACATTTTGTAAAATGTATGCAAAGACCAAGTTGCTGCTTTGCAAATCTCTTTTCATTCTTAAAAGCCCAATAAGTGGTGACTGATTAGCATGTTGAAGCAAACGAACAATGCTATGCAAATAAGAGTCTTTCCCGTTGTGCTAAGCTATCCAACCAAAAAGTTGATGCCGCTGCAACATCAGCCATAGAAATGGCAGGTCTAAGCATATAGGCAGAATGCAAATAAGCTTTCCTTTGATAAGATTTAATCTTCCTATCTAAAGGATCCTTAAAAGAGGTACCATTATCTTCCATAGGAATAGTAGTATGTTTAGCAAGAGAAGAAATAGCCCCATCAACCTTAGGGACTTTTCCCCAAAACTCCAATTTAGCCACTGGCAAAGGATACAACTTTTTAAACCTTGAAGAAGGAACAAAAGAAGTACTAGGCTTAGACCATTCCTTAGCAATCACATCAGAAATAGCATCAGGAACAACCTCAGGAGTAGTCACAGGAGGTGTATAGACAGAATTTAAACGTTTACTGGATTTATTATCAAAAGGACCAGACTCCTCAATATCCAAATTTATTAACACTTCTTTTAACAAAGAACGAATATACTCAATCTTAAAAAGATAAGACGATTTAGAAGTGTCAATGTGTGAAGTAGGATCTTCTGAGTCAGAGATCTCCTCATCAGTTTATTTGAAGACAGTATAGCAGCCATAGCCTTCTGTATCGCCTCAGCAATATAAGTTTTCATATCAAAGATATCATGTACTTTAGATGTTGAAGGAACAACAGATAATGTACTAGCACTAATAGAAACCTTTTCTGCATGCAAAAGCTTATCATGACAACTGTTACATACTACAGCTGGAGATATAATCTCCACTAGCTTACAACAGATACACTTAGCTTTAGTAGAACTGTGTTCAGACAGCATGGTTCCTACAGCAGCTTCTGAGACAGGATCAGATTGAGACAAAAATGTAAAAAATAAAAAAAACATTAAACAGAAATATCTTATTTCCCACATATAGCAGTTTCAGGAATGGGAAAAAATGCAAATGCTAAAATTGGCAAAAAAAAGCAAATAGCATAGCCCTCTGAGCATAAAGAAGGCAAGGAGCATATAGGAAGTGAGGTAAAATGAAACTAATTTTTTTTTGGCGCCAAGTATGACGCACAACGCAAAAGGAAGTTGAGAAATTTTTTGGCGCCAACAAACATCCGGAAATGACGCACTTGGTTCAAACACAATTTCGCGCCAAACAGTCGCAGGGACGCTGGCACTAAAACTGCATGCTCTAATGAATTAGAGCAAGTAATTTGTCCAAAATAACTGCCTTTAAATTTTCATATGGAGCACCATCTATTGATATATAAGTTATTTATCAGCTATGAACTTGTGGTGGTGTAATTTTATTAAATGGATAGAAAGGTCAAAATTTAAATTAATATGGGTGCATTTTTTTTATAAAAGCGATCAAAACATACACAAAACACTTACATGTTGAAGGGCAATATCACAAGTACAGTAATGCAAGAGACATTGGTTACATAGTTCAATATCCCAATTAATAGGAAATGACATCTCGCCTAAATCGGTTCCAAATATTACCCTACAACAATTTACCTCATTTTATTAAGATATCAGCAGAGCGTCCTCCATGGGACAGAGATCCACTCAAGGGATCTGGCATCTAGAATATGGTTGAAGACACATTATTAATGCAAAAATATCATATGAAAAGTCAAGAAAAACTGCGGACTCAAACTGGACCCACCAAAACGTCTGCAAGAAAATTAGAGATAACACAATATAGCATAATGACATGTGTAAACTATAAGCAATATATTGGTACAAGTTGATCCTTTGCAGGATGCATGAATTAGTCTGAGTACTAACATAGCTGACAATAGGGCTGTTCACATTACCATTGCTATGGCAGGTACAAAGTACCAGAAAAGAGGCAAAAAAAGAAAAAGGGTATAGAGGTTGTACATGGAAAACATCTGCATTTGTCGCGTCTGAATCCTCTTAAGCCTTGACCATCACAGCCTCAATTTACAAACTATAGTGAATAGGTATATAGGGTAATAGTTAGATTAAAAAGTTAAAAAATTATAGAGATAGACATACTGCTAAAATTAAGACACAAAAGAATAGTCTTACTGGAACTATCTTTAATAAGATCCGAGGAGCCATCTTCACACTACTATAAGTACAATCTATGGTAAGGCTCTACGGACAGAGCAGAGACTGCTTAACTCTGCTAAAAGGGAGTGTGGAGGATATCTTGTTTATCCTTTGCCACACGAATGTGTGGGGGGGCGGATCTAAACCGGGCAGTGACCTTCCCTTCCTTAAAGAAATTGTAGAGTTTAATATACTCATACCGTAAAGGCGCTCTCACACAAAACAAGAGAATACACACTTTCTGGAGGGGATTGCAACAATGCTAAGGGAACATTCACTTTTTGTGTTATGTGAAGCCAGGAGCTTCAAAGTGTCACAAAAGGAAGACTCTAGGGACATTGAATCTAGCATGTGGTTATTTATACATAATAGCTGACTAGATTGCTAGCTAAATGTGATATAATCTACGAAAGGGACATATCTCTCAAAGTGTTAAATACGCATAACCAGTTAGTTCCTTAACACACTATTCATATCGTCCATTTAATATGTGATAAAGTATACCGTAATCAAAGCATTTTCTCAGCTAAGGCAAAAATACTAGAAAACTTTCTTTCATAGGATAGGCAACTTATACATATAAAGAAGGTAACTTCCCATAGTAATAAATATATCTAAAAGGACAGGAACTATTAGTATTGTGGCATGAGACCCTAGGGTACATATTGAGGGTAGGAACTTCAGAAATGAGGAGACTGAAACAACTAGATTGACCCCTATTCTCATAGCTTTAGCTACCGTGATCTAGAGTAGTTCTCAGTCATGTTATCCAGTGTGTGAGCTACAGTACTAAATCAGCCCAAGGGCTTCATAGACAATGTATAATGATCAGTAACTGTGCTCTAATAAATTGTGGGATTAAAGTCATCAGGCTTTGACATCATGTATCCCAAACCCACTTTCAATGTCTCTCCTCAGCCCACTCCTTTCCTGGAGGTTAGCGAAAATGCTGTACAACCGGACTCCACACATCCAGCTAAGGCACATTCAAATGCTGCTAGTCTCCTATGGGGAAGCCTACGCAGGACCCGAAATGGCTGACCAGCGCTGCTTCTGTCCTGAAAGCCCACAATCTGAGGGACAGCCAAAACCCCACGCAGAATGGTCAGGGCTAAATGCAGTGAATTCTCAGCGCAAGGCAGCATGGGGGTAAATACTCCCGTTCTCTTGGGGCAATGGATATAGGTTAATTTGCTGATCCTTACAATCCTCACTGAGCTCCGCATGCCCCGCTGCTTCAGGCACAGGAGCAGTTCTCACTGCTGAGTCGGAGTGGGAAAGAAACTGCGAGTGATCGGATCCCCTTGCTCCCACGAGTGTCATATCTTGACATAGTTGTAGCGCCTGACCGGCAAAACATGGCGTGAACCTTTGTTGGCTACCAGAGACCACCTCCCCCGCCGCCATTACTGTAGCAGCAGAGCCCTGGCCACCAACAGACTGCATTTTCAGCAAAAGGCTATCAAACCTAGCCAGTATTGCAGTCGCATAGTCTTCAAATAAGGCTTGTAGAACGCTCTTTTGATCCGACATTCTGAAGGATTTATAGGTCGTAGTGGTGCATGAGGTATCTCCTCGTAATGCTGTACAAGGGCAAGCTTCTCCCCAGTAGAAAATCTAGCATCCGTTTCCCTCTGATATCAGCCTCTATAGCCCTTATGTCTCCTGGTTGATATCTTCAATCCTCCGGTAATGAGGGTCCGATTGCGACAATTAGTCTCAGCGGCTCTGGCGATCTCAGCCTGAAGGCCTAACACTGCGGTGCTACTAGGGCTCCCGAATTTTCATAATTCTTGCCCTCTGCGGGCATATCAATAATAACTAGGCTGGTCTTTCAGTTACAAGGGTGACCCAGGGCAATTTTATATTAAATATTATTTGCTTTTAGTTTGTTTATGTATAATTATGGCAGGAGCTGTGGTCCCACACGTCTACTCTGATAGCTGGTTGGCTCCGCCCCCAGTATGGGTGCATTTCAATTTTAAATAGCAGCATGTTTGCAATATACTTCCATTAGCAAAAATGCTTCTAGTAAAAGTTATTGGTTTTCTGAAGCACACACACATATGCTGCGAGGGCCTATGCACCAGTATTCAAACACGACACCTGCACTGAGAGTCAGCAGTAGCTTGTAGAACGCAAACTCATTTTTCAAAAGGCACCATACACACCAACACCATTTCTCAGCTACTGGTGCATAGTCGCCAACAGTTCCGTTTTTGCCGGGACAGTCCCGGCCATTTAAATTTCCTGGACTGTCCCTGCACACTTCCTAAAGTTATTAATTTTTAAAAATGGTTTTGCTGCAATTCCGAGTTCCGCCAGCAGGTGTCACTGTGAAAGTGAAGCATAGCAGGAAACAATTTCTAGCTGCTTGTTTACAGAGGTTATTGCCGTGGGGGAACTTTCCTGCTTCTGATTCAGATCTAACATTCTTAACACAGATGACCTATAGATCATTTATCAATCACCATGTTAACATATTTGAGTAGGGTACAGATATTTAGCAGCTGTAGTGAGGTGAGTGAATAACTTATGGTTGTGAACCCAGTTAGAGGACAGTGACATAAGCCTGATCTAGGTGATAATGAGCTGCTGCTAGTGAAGGGTAAATACACTGTACAGATCTGGGTGACAATAAGCTGCTGCTATTGAAGGGTTAAAACACACTGTACAGATCTGGGTGAATATGATCTTTTGCAAAAGAATAAGGTGTAAAGATAATGGTAAAATCTAAACTACTTTCTGTTAATAGAGAAATTAATCTTTTGATCAGAAACAACTATAATAGTGATCTAAGTAGCACTAAAAATATAGAAACCTGGCGCAGGCCTCCTACTGGCTATAGTGCCTATTCCCTCATTTGTTCTATACCTTTTAATATATAAGTTAGTTTGGAAAAGTGGGCAGAACTTTAGGGCAGGGGGTGTGGTAAAAAAAATGTTATGCAGGTAAATTGATAGCTGGAAAGTGTCCCTGGAAATTTTTTTCAAATGTTGGCAATTATGCTGGTGCATGGGCCCTCATAGATTATGCGCTTATGCCAATAAGAAAAACAGTAATAACTATTACTAGAAGCATTTTTGCTAATGGAAGAAAATTGCAAAAAAATGTTCTATTTAAAAACTGAAATGTTTCATGCACATTTCAATTTTGACCTTTCTATCCCTTTAAATTGTGTGATCATGTGAGACTGGGTGGAGACCATTTTCTAACTTCTCATACAACAACACACACACCCCCTGTACATATTTAGTTTTTTTCAAATATTTAGCTTTTTTCTTCCTTCTTCTAATGTTAAATAAATAGGAGCATCAAAATTATAAACTGTTTTATATATATATATATATATACACAAAACAACTTTTGTGTAACTGATCCATTAAAAATATATATGGTCTGATGAAGCGGTGTATGCCCCGAAAAGTCACTTGAAGAAAGGACAGCGAGTGCTGTTTTCTTCTATTTATATTTGAAATTTCACACTCACACAATATATATATATATATATATATATATATATATATATATATATATATATATATATATATATATATATATATATATATATATATATATATATATATATATATATATAACACATTTTTTTGCATGAAACAAAGGTCAAATCAAAGCTGTTTATTCTGATTATGAAACTAAGTGAAAGTGCATTGTATGTGATACTGGTCAATAGGATAGACGATTTTATCTTCCTTGGGAGATCTGACACTAAAATAAAAGGGTAGAAGTTAAAAAAAAAAATTGTAATGCCATATTTTTTACTTTCTTTTTTTAATAAGCTATATAAAGCTCAAAAGCTAATTTTATAGAAAATTAAAATAAAGTTTAAAAAGGTGTATCCTCTCCATAGTATTAAAGTATTGTGCAACTCTATAAAAAAAAAAGAAAAAAAAAAAAAAAAAAAAGAAAAAAAAAAAAAAAGGAGGGTGCAAGTTGTAGATTATAAAATTTTGTTTATCTAAGTGCAGAGCTAGCACAATGATACAAAGTTAAAGATAAGAAAATAATTATCTTACCTCTCATGAATGTTTAAATCTCTAGAATGTAATTGATCCTTGGCCTTTAATACTTAGAACAGCCATGTGTTTTTCAGATAAGAAAGGGGCAATGGGGGGGAGGGGGGCAGATGCCCCCCGGAATTTTGCCCCTTACTATAGTCAAACATAAGCAATCACCACAGTCCTCTCTCCTGCTTATGCCCATGCACACCTTATCTGAGGCCAGCTCCCAGCTTGATATATAATGCGCACATCTGCCCCCCTCCTGGGGGGGAGGGGGGCAGATGCCCCCCAGCTTGATATATAATGCGCACATCTGCCCCCCTCCTGGGGGGGAGGGGGGCAGATGCCCCCCGGAATTTTGCCCCTTACTATAGTCAAACATAAGCAATCACCACAGTCCTCTCTCCTGCTTATGCCCATGCACACCTTATCTGAGGCCAGCTCCCAGCTTGATATATAATGCGCACAGATAGTTTCCTGAATCAGGAAACCTGGCTGCCTGCACATTAAAGGGACATTATACACATTTTTTCTTTGCATGAATGTTTTGTAGATGATCTATTTATATAGCCCATAAAGTTTTTAGTTTGTTTTTAAATATATAGTTTTGCTTATTTTTAAATAACATTGCTCTGATTTTCAGACTCCTAACCAAGCCCCAAAGTTTTATGAGAATACTGTTCAGCTACCTTCTTCAGCTTGCTCCAGTTTGTGTAAAGGGTCTCTTCATATGCAAAAGAAGGGGGAGGGTCTTAGTTGCCACTTGCAGTGGGCTTTCCAGCTACCTTTTCAACAGGGCTAAACTGAGAGCTTCTCAGTAAGGTTTTAAACAGTTTTATACTTTATTTTTATATCAGTATCTGTGAATCTTATTCTTTATAGTAGTGTCTATTACATGCAGTTATATGAAAATGAGTGTATACTGTCCCTTTAAATAAAATGTGTGATTAGTAAAGTGAGTACACAGTGCACCTGTGCGAGCCCCACAACACAGACCCTCCCATAGCCCAGTCTCCTCCTCCTGCTTTCTAAGCAACCGCCTGCGCGCCATCCATTAACCACTCATGCAGTATAACAGAGCTAATGATGGTGTGGGCTGCTGTTTATTAGAGGATTAAAATCAGGTAAAGTGCCTGTAAACATTTTTTTTTTTTTTTTTGGGGGGGGGAAGGGGCGACAACAATAATAGCAGAAATACCGGAGTACAATACACAGGGAAGGGGGGCAGGATAAATAGCTGTACTAGGATCTCTAGTACAGGATTTTTGTTTTGCTTGGTCCCTGCTCCAGTTTGAGATCAGGCTACATTCCTGACAGCTGTGGGTGGAGATCTGGAGACTTGACCGGAAGTTCAGTAAATGAGTTCCTCCACGGAGCTGGCTAAAGTTCCTGATGTGTGAGAAAAGATAAGCAGATGCTGTAGTGTCAGACACCCTCCACTATTACTTGTAGCAGGGCAGCTGTTGGTAAGTTATGGCAGCAATTCTGTGCTTTCTGAATATATGCAAAACTAGCTGATCCTTTTTAAAATTCTGCTCAGCATTTACATTGGGTATGCAAACACAGGCTCTAAATTAAGCATATTTCCCAAATATTTTTATTAAATAAAATGAAGCTACATAAATTAGTGAATGTTTTACTTAGTACTTTGTGTTATTGTGCGTTTGCATAACTATATGTTCATAAATATATATTTACACATACGTGTGTCGAGATAGAGAGAGATAGAGAGAGATAGAGAGAGATAGAGAGAGATAGAGAGAGATATAGATATACACATATACATACATATACACATATACATACATACATATACACATTAGGGTTGCACCGATACCATTTTTTTAAGACCGAGTACAAGTACCAATACTTTTTTTCAAATACTCACCGATACCAATTACCGATACTTTTTAATGTCATGACAGTTTACCAAGCACAATACAGACTAATGATTTAAGATCTTTTCTTTATAATTATGAACTGTATCTCAAAAGACATTTTGAAATAATAAAATAGTTTTATGTGCTTGTTGCCACAAAGTTCACAGAACATGTTTATAAATTAAATTATTACAACAACATATATTAATAATAACAACAATAAACTAACTCAACATAAAATAGGGATGGTCTTCATATTTTTCCAGGGCTGCTTTTTATTCCCAGTCCAGCCCTGGCTAAGGGTGTTCCTCAGAGTACAGTATATTTTGAGCATAATTGTGCAAGATGAGAGGCTTCCAGCTGTAAAGTAGCAGCTTTTAAAGCACTGCTCTGACGTAAAATAATACAAATAACAGCAATTTGTATTGGCAGAACAGAAGTGAACAATTTTTAGTTAAGTCTCCACTCCAGCTTAAAATGAAATGGGAACATGCAGTTTGAAAAATGCCACAAGATGGTGTATGGGTAGGAAGTGGAGGTATCGGTTTAAGTATCGGTGCATTTGCACGAGTACAAGTACTCATGCAAATACTTGGTATCGGCACCGATACCGATACTAGTATCGGTATCGGTGCAACCCTAATACACATATATACACATATATATATATATATACACACATATATACATAGTTGTTCAGGCACCCCTGACAATTTCCATGATTTTCACTTATAAATTGGGTGTTTGGATCAGCAATTTCATTTTGATCTATGAAATAACTGAAGGACACAGTAATATTTTAGTAGTGAAATGAGGTTTATTGGATTAACAGAAAATGTGCATCAAAACGAAATTAGACAGGTGCATAAATTTGGGCACCCCAACAGAAATATTGCATCAATATTTAGTAGAGCCTCCTTTAGCAGAAATAACAGCCTCTAGCGATTTCTATAGCCTGTAATGAGTGTCTGGATAAAGGTATTTTGGACCATTCCTCCTTGCAAAACATCTCCAGTTCAGTTAGGTTTGATGGTTGCCGAGCATGGACAGACCACTTCAAATCACCCCACAGATTTTCAATGATATTCAGGTCTGGGGACTGGGATGGCCATTCCATAACATTAAATACAAATCCAGAACTAGGAAATGTACAAGCCTCGGCATAAGGACAATGAATATGCAGTATTCTTCCAAAATAAATTTACTACCTATAAATTTGCAAATTTAGTGGCATGACCTGTGGCCTATTAAAAAAAAAAAAAAAAAAAGAAACGGAAACGAGAAAGAAGTAAAATTATAGTAAGATTATAGTAGCACTCAAAACCATTTTAAAAAAATACTATCTTAAAGGGATAGAAAGGGCAAAATGAAAAATACATGGATGCATTTCAATTGAAATAAGCATTTTTCCCCAATATACTTTCATTAGCAAAAATGCTTCTAGTAAAACTTAGTTTTTCTGCCACATATGCACATATCCTGTGAAGGCTTGTGCACTAGTATTTAAACACCATGCCAGACCAGAGAGCTAGCATGTGTGTATTGCTTCTGAAGATATCATTTATGTCATACAAGCCACTGCTGACTCTCACATGATATGTGCATATGCTGCAAAAAAAAACAAAACAGTAAGAACTTAACTAGAAGCATTTTTGCTGATGAAATTATATTGCAAAAATGCTCATTATTCAAATTGAAATGGACCCATGCATGTTTCATTTTTGACCTGTCTATCTCTTTAAAAATCTGTAACTATGATTGTTCCATTAAAAATAAAAAAAGTCAGACAAACTTGTTTTATTACAGGTAATTGCCAAAAGGGATGTGTAAATAATGTATCAGTTCGCTTTTATGCTGTGCTACTTTTAAAAACTGTTAAAGTGAATGTCCATTTTCTCTACTAAGAATGTTTAAATTATTTGCTTTTATGTATACAATTCAAACCGCCACTTTTTTTTTTTCAGAAAAAAAAAAAAACATAATTTATGCTTACCTGATAAATTTATTTCTCTTGTAGTGTAGTCAGTCCACGGGTCATCCATTACTTATGGAATATATCTCTTCCTAACAGGAAGCTGCAAGAGGATCACCCAAGCAGAGCTTCTATATAGCTCCTCCCCTCACATGTCATATTCAGTCATTCGACCAAAACCAGACGAGAAAGGAGAAACCATAGGGTGCAGTGGTGACTGGAGTTTAATTAAAATTTAGATCTGCCTTAAAGACAGGGCGGGCCGTGGACTGAACACACTACAAGAGAAATAAATTTATCAGGTAAGCATAAATTATGTTTTCTCTTGTTAAGTGTGTTCAGTCCACGGATGAAGGGAGGGACAAGGCAGGAACATTAAACAGAAGGAACCACTGCCTGAAGTACCTTTCTCCCAAAAATAGCCTCCGAAGAAGCAAAAGTGTCACATTTGTAAAATTTTGAAAAAGTGTGAAGTGAAGACCAAGTCGCAGCCTTGCAAATCTGTTCAACAGAGGGCTCATTTTTAAAGGCCCAGGTGGAAGCCACAGCTCTAGTAGAATGAGCTGTAATCCTTTCAGGAGGCTGCTGTCCAGCAGTCTCATAGGCTAAACGTATTATGCTACGAAGCCAAAAAGAGAGAGAGGTAGCCGAAGCCTTTTGACCTCTTCTCTGTCCAGAGTAAACGACAAACAGGGAAGAAGTTTGACGAAAATCTTTAGTTGCCTGCAAATAGAACTTCAGGGCACGGACTACGTCCAGATTATGCAAAAGTCGTTCCTTCTTTGAAGAAGGGTTAGGACACAGTGATGGAACAACAATCTCTTGATTGATATTCCTGTTAGTAACTACCTTAGGTAAGAACCCAGGTTTATTACGCAGAACTACCTTGTCTGAATGAAAAATCAGATAAGGAGAATCACAATGTAAGGCAGATAACTCAGAGACTCTTCGAGCCGAGGAAATAGCCATCAAAAACAGAACCTTCCAGGATAACAGCTTGATATCAATGGAATGAAGGGGTTCAAATGGAACGCCTTGAAGAACGTTAAGAACTAAGTTTAAGCTCCACGGCGGAGCAACAGTCTTAAACACAGGCTTAATCCTAGCTAAAGCCTGACAAAAAGCCTGAACGTCTGGAACTTCTGCCAGACGTTTGTGTAGAAGAATAGACAGAGCAGAAATCTGTCCCTTTAACGAACTAGCAGATAAGCCCTTTTCTAAACCGTCTTGTAGAAAGGACAATATCCTAGGAATCCTAACCTTACTCCATGAGTAACTCTTGGATTCGCACCAATATAAATATTTACGCCATATCTTATGGTAAATTCTTCTGGTAACAGGCTTCCTAGCCTGTATTAAGGTATCAATAACCGACTCCGAGAAGCCACGCTTTGATAGAATCAAGCGTTCAATCTCCATGCAGTCAGTCTCAGAGAAATTAGATTTGGATGGTTGAAAGGACCCTGAATTAGAAGGTCCTGTCTCAGAGGCAGAGACCACGGTGGACAGGACGACATGTCCACTAGGTCTGCATACCAGGTCCTGCGTGGCCACGCAGGCGCTATCAGAATCACCGAAGCTCTCTCCTGTTTGATCTTGGCAATCAAACGAGGAAGCATCGGAAATGGTGGAAACACATAAGCCATGTTGAAGACCCAAGGGGCTGTCAGAGCATCTATCAGCACCGCTCCCGGGTCCCTGGACCTGGATCCGTAACAAGGAAGCTTGGCGTTCTGGCGAGACGCCATGAGATCCAGATCTGGTTTGCCCCAACGATGAATCAGTTGAGCAAAAACCTCCGGATGAAGTTCCCACTCCCCCGGATGAAAAGTCTGGCGACTTAGAAAATCCGCCTCCCAGTTATCCACGCCTGGGATGTAAATCGCTGACAGGTGGCAAGAGTGAGACTCTGCCCAGCGAATTATCTTTGAGACTTCCAACATCGCTAGGGAACTTCTGGTTCCCCCTTGATGGTTGATGTAAGCCACAGTCGTGATGTTGTCCGACTGAAATCTGATGAACCTCAGAGTTGGTAACTGAGGCCAAGCTAGGAGAGCATTGAATATTGCTCTTAATTCCAGAATATTTATTGGGAGGAGTTTCTCCTCCTGAGTCCATAGTCCCTGAGCCTTCAGGGAGTTCCAGACAGCGCCCCAGCCTAGAAGGCTGGCGTCTGTTGTTACAATCGTCCAATCTGGCCTGCGAATGGTCATCCCCTTGGACAGATGTGGCCGAGAAAGCCACCATAGAAGAGAATCTCTGGTCTCTTGATCCAGATTTAGTAGGGGGGACAAATCTGAGCAATCCCCGTTCCACTGACTTAGCATGCACAATTGCAGCGGTCTGAGATGCAGGCGCGCAAATGGTACTATGTCCATTGCCGCTACCATTAAGCCGATTACTTCCATGCACTGAGCTACTGACGGGTGTGAAATGGAATGAAGGACACGGCAAGCATTTAGAAGCTTTGATAACCTGGCCTCTGTCAGGTAAATTTTCATCTCTACAGAATCTATAAGAGTCCCTAGAAAGGGAACCCTTGTAAGTGGTAATAGAGAACTCTTTTCCACGTTCACCTTCCACCCATGCGACCTCAGAAATGCCAGAACTATCTCTGTATGAGACTTGGCAGTTTGAAAACTTGACGCTTGTATCAGAATGTCGTCTAGGTACGGAGTCTCACAGTTGAAATAACAATGAACCAAAATAGTTATAGCAACCAATTTTTCACAGTAAATGTATTAAGTTAGCAAAGGATTGCACCCACCAGCAAATGGATGATCAACCCCTTAATACCCAAAAACGGATAACAATTTAATAATTAAACGTTTTTCTCACAGTCAAAACACACTGTCACAGCTCTGCTGTGACTGATTACCTCCCTCAAAATGAATTTTGAAGACCCCTGAGCTCTCTAGAGACGATCTGGATCATGGAGGATGAAGTAGACAGATTGTGACTGAATTTTTACTGCGCAAAAAAGCGCTAAAATAGGCCCCTCCCACTCATATTACAACAGTGGGGAAGCTCAGTTAACTGTTTCTATGCAGAAAACAAAGATGGCCATGTGGTAAAAATCATGCCCCAATAAGTTTTATCACCAAGTACCTCACAAAAACGATTAACATGCCAGTAAACGTTTTAACCATACATTTTAAAAGTTATGAAGTGTTATTAATAAGCCTGCTACCAGTCGCTTTCACTGCAGTTAAGGCTCATACATTATTTCAGTATTAACAGTATTTTCAGAGTCAATTCCATTCCTTAGAAAAATACATTCAGTGTACACACACTCATCAGCCTAATACCAGTCGCTATCACTGCATTTAAGGCTGAACTTACGTTACATTGGTATCAGCAGTATTTTCTCAGTCAATTCCATTCCTCAGAAAAAACAGAATTTATGCTTACCTGATAAATTACTTTCTCCAACGGTGTGTCCGGTCCACGGCGTCATCCTTACTTGTGGGATATTCTCTTCCCCAACAGAAAATGGCAAAGAGTCCCAGCAAAGCTGGTCACATGATCCCTCCTAGGCTCCGCCCACCCCAGTCATTCGACCGACGGACAGGAGGAAATATATATAGGAGAAATCATATGATACCGTGGTGACTGTAGTTAGAGAAAATAATTCATCAGACCTGATTAAAAAAACCAGGGCGGGCCGTGGACCGGACACACCGTTGGAGAAAGTAATTTATCAGGTAAGCATAAATTCTGTTTTCTCCAACATTGGTGTGTCCGGTCCACGGCGTCATCCTTACTTGTGGGAACCAATACCAAAGCTTTAGGACACGGATGAAGGGAGGGAGCAAATCAGGTCACCTAAACGGAAGGCACCACAGCTTGCAAAACCTTTCTCCCAAAAATAGCCTCCGAAGAAGCAAAAGTATCAAATTTGTAAAATTTGGCAAAAGTGTGCAGTGAAGACCAAGTCGCTGCCTTACATATCTGATCAACAGAAGCCTCGTTCTTGAAGGCCCATGTGGAAGCCACAGCCCTAGTGGAGTGAGCTGTGATTCGTTCAGGAGGCTGCCGTCCGGCAGTCTCATAAGCCAAACGGATAATGTTTTTAAGCCAAAGGGAAAGAGAGGTGGAAGTCGCTTTTTGACCTCTCCTTTTACCAGAATAAACAACAAACAAGGATGATGTTTGTCTGAAATCTTTAGTAGCCTCTAAATAGAATTTTAGAGTACGGACAACGTCCAAATTGTGTAACAAACGCTCCTTCTTTGAAACTGGATTCGGACACAAAGAAGGTACAATTATCTCCTGGTTAATATTTTTGTTAGAAACAACTTTAGGAAGAAAACCAGGCTTAGTACGCAAAACCACCTTATCTGCATGGAACACCAGATAAGGAGGAGAACACTGCAGAGCAGATAACTCTGAAACTCTTCTAGCAGAAGAGATTGCAACCAAAAACAAAACTTTCCAAGATAGTAACTTAATATCTACGGAATGTAAGGGTTCAAACGGAACCCCTTGAAGAACTGAAAGAACTAGATTTAAACTCCAGGGAGTAGTCAAAGGTCTGTAAACAGGCTTGATCCTAACCAGAGCTTGAACAAATGCTTGAACATCTGGCATAGCTGCCAGTCGTTTGTGTAGTAAGACAGATAAAGCAGAAATCTGTCCCTTTAGAGAACTTGCAGATAATCCTTTCTCCAAACCTTCTTGTAGAAAGGATAGAATCTTAGGAATCTTTATCTTGTTCCATGGCAATCCTTTGGATTCACACCAACAGATATATTTTTTTTCCATATTTTATGGTAAATTTTTCAAGTTACAGGCTTTCTAGCCTGAATCAGAGCATCTATTACAGAATCTGAAAACCCACGCTTTGATAAAATCAAGCGTTCAATCTCCAAGCCGTCAGCTGGAGGGAAACCAGATTCGGATGTTCGAATGGACCTTGAACAAGAAGGTCCTGTCTCAAAGGTAGCTTCCATGGTGGAGCCGATGACATATTCACCAGGTCTGCATACCAAGTCCTGCGTGGCCACGCAGGAGCTATCAAGATCACCGAAGCCCTCTCCTGATTGATCCTGGCTACCAGCCTGGGAATGAGAGGAAACGGTGGGAATACATAAGCTAGGTTGAAGGTCCAAGGTGCTACTAGTGCATCTACTAGAGTCGCCTTGGGATCCCTGGATCCGTAGCAAGGAACCTTGAAGTTCTGACGAGACGCCATCAGATCCATGTCTGGAATGCCCCATAATTGAGTTATTTGGGCAAAGATTTCCGGATGGAATGTCTGACGACTCAGAAAATCCGCTTCCCAATTTTCCACTCCTGGGATGTGGATCGCAGACAAGTGGCAGGAGTGATCCTCCGCCCATTGAATTATTTTGGTCACTTCTTCCATCGCCAGGGAACTCCTTGTTCCCCCCTGATGATTGATATATGCAACAGTCGTCATGTTGTCTGATTGAAACCTTATGAATTTGGCCTTTGCTAGTTGAGGCCAAGCTTTGAGAGCATTGAATATCGCTCTCAGTTCCAGAATGTTTATCGGGAGAAGAGATTCTTCCCGAGACCATAGACCCTGAGCTTTCAGGGGTTCCCAGACCGCACCCCAGCCCACCAGGCTGGCGTCGGTCGTGACAATGACCCACTCTGGTCTGCGGAAGCTCATTCCCTGTGACAGATTGTCCAGGGTCAGCCACCAACGGAGTGAATCTCTGGTCTTTTGATCTACTTGAATCGTCGGAGACAAGTCTGTATAATCCCCATTCCACTGTCTGAGCATGCACAGTTGTAATGGTCTTAGATGAATTCGTGCAAAAGGAACTATGTCCATTGTTGCAACCATCAATCCTATTACTTCCATGCACTGCGCTATGGAAGGACGAAGAACAGAATGAAGTACTTGACAAGAGCTTAGAATTTTTGATTTTCTGACCTCTGTCAGAAAAATCCTCATTTCTAAGGAATCTATTATTGTTCCCAAGAAGGGAACTCTTGTTGACGGGGACAGAGAACTTTTTTCTTTGTTCACTTTCCATCCGTGAGATCTGAGAAAGGCTAGGACGATGTCCGTATGAGCCTTTGCTTTTGACAGAGACGACGCTTGAATCAGGATGTCGTCCAAGTAAGGTACTACTGCAATGCCCCTTGGTCTTAGAACCGCTAGAAGGGACCCTAGTACCTTTGTGAAAATCCTTGGAGCAGTGGCTAATCCGAATGGAAGTGCCACAAACTGGTAATGCTTGTCCAGAAAAGCGAACCTTAGGAACTGATGATGTTCCTTGTGGATAGGAATATGTAGGTACGCATCCTTTAAATCCACGGTAGTCATAAATTGATTTTCCTGGATAGTAGGTAGGATCGTTCGAATAGTTTCCATTTTGAATGATGGTACCCTGAGAAATTTGTTTAGGATCTTGAGATCCAAAATATGTGGAAAAGTATGAAGGAATTGTTCAAAATTCACCAAAATTTCACCACAGTGTCTTAAAGCATTAAAAGTATTGCACACCAAATTTCAGAGCTTTAACCCTTAAAATAACGAAACCGGAGCCGTTTTTACATTTAAACACCAAAAAAACTCTTAACCATCTCCGTGGAGATGTTGCCTGTGCAACGGCAAAGAGAATGACTGGGGTGGGCGGAGCCTAGGAGGGATCATGTGACCAGCTTTGCTGGGACTCTTTGCCATTTCCTGTTGGGGAAGAGAATATCCCACAAGTAAGGATGACGCCGTGGACCGGACACACCAATGTTGGAGAAATAATTTACTGCACATACCTCATTTGCAGGGGGCCCTGCATGCTATTCCCCTTTTCTGAAGTTACCTCACTCCTCAGATGAGAACAGCCAGTGGATCTTAGTTACGTCTGCTAAGATCATAGAAAACGCAGGCAGATTCTTCTTCTAATGCTGCCTGAGAACAAACAGCACACTCCGGTGCCATTTAAAATAACAAACTTTTGATTGAAGAAATAAACTAAGTTAAAAACACCACAGACCTCTCACAGTGACCTATCTTTAGTTAGGCTGCAAGAGAATGACTGAATATGACATGTGAGGGGAGGAGCTATATAGCAGCTCTGCTTGGGTGATCCTCTTGCAGCTTCCTGTTAGGAAGAAATATATTCCATAAGTAATGGATGACCCGTGGACTGACTACACTTAACAAGAGAAATGTTAAATATACTTTTATTACCAAAATTTTGTCAGTTTTATGGACCAGCTCCTCCCACCCGCAACTTCCTGATTTTCTTCCATGTTACGTATACAGCGGTTCCACCCGCTGTTTATGTAGAGGCAATGCGCGCTCCCGGCTATTGGCACATCCGCGCATGCGTTACACAACGATTTAGTTGTATAGTAACATAGTATTCAATGAATGAATAAATTCATTGAATATTGTTGAACTACAGCAGCGATCCCTTCGTAGTTTTGTAACTCCTATACTTTCAAAGATCTTTATTTGTAAGTATGATCTTCAATTTGGCAAGCAAATATTATGTTCCTCAAAATGTTATCACTAGATATATATCTATATATCATTTGCCAACAATCGCAAAAAAATTGTAAACTAAGTGCACTATGTAAAGTGCCGCAATGTATAAGATACTTATATATGTAAAAAAAAAAAAAGTATTAATAGTGATAGTAATAGTAAAATAATAGTAAAAGTTTAGGAATTATTAAGTCCCAAAAATTTTAAAAAGCGCATGCACGAAATGTGAACGCGCATCAGAGATCGTTGTTAGAACAGATTTAAAATGCAAGCGCATTACGGACGCATGATGTATAGAAAAGGGGTTTCGTCCCCCCAGGGGGGGGGGGTTTCAATTATTGGTTGACATGATCAAGCCTACAATGTCTGGAGGAGTATGGCAAGTGGGAGATATACTTAAGCTCTGGCTGGGGTATCTTTGCCTCCTCCTGGTGGCCAGGTGTTGAATTCCCAACAGTAATTAATGGAATCATGGACTCTCCATGCCATTGGAAAGAAATGCATATTATACTTTATTTATGAAGCGCCAACATATTCTGCAGCGCTGTCCATGAGTATAATTCATTTAAATAAAACAGTGATATAAAACTTGTAAGAGACAGGACAACATTTACAAACACATACAGGAGGAATTGAGGGCGCTAATCCAGTGGGAATTTACAATCTAGAAGGGTAGGAGGTGAGGACTGCAAGATTGAGAAAGATCTAAATGCAGAGTTAGATGAGGGAAATGTTGTTAGGTAAGTGAAATTAATTTATTACTGAGTTGGGTGGTAGGCTTCTCTGAACAAAAAAGTATTCAGGGAGCATTTAAAAGGAAGAAAGATTAGGGTAAAGCCTGACAGCACGAGGGAGAAAGTTCCAGAGGGTAGGTGCTGCACGACAGAAGTCCTGCAGTCTAGCATGGGAAGAGGTGATAGTTGCAGATGTAAGGAGCAGGTCATTGTTGGATCTTAGTGGGCGGGCTGAAGTATACTTATTTGTTAGAGGATAGGTAGTGGCGTTGATGAGAGCGTTGTATGTAAGGGTGAGAATTTTTAATTTAATTCTGCTGTGAATGGGGAGCCAATGAAGGGACTTGCCGAGAGGTGCAGCAGATACAAAGCGACGGGAAAGGTGGATTAGCCTGGCAGAGGCATTTAGGATGTATTAAAGGGGGGAGAGGCGGGGAAGAGGAAGGCCAGTAAGTAGGTTATTGCAGTAGTCAAGTTGCGAAATAACAAGGGAGTAGGTTATTTGCTTTGTGGTGTTAGCGCTCAGAAAAAGGTGAATCTTGAAAATATTGCGTAGGTGGTTGTGGCAGGATGTAGAAAGCGATTGGATGTGGGGAACGAAGGATAGATTTGAGTCAAGTGCAAGTCAGAGGCAGCGGACTTGGTGCGATGGGGAAATGGTGATGCCGTCGACAGGGATAGAGAAGTCAGCTTAGAGCTTGAGGGGGGGGGGGGGGGGGGGGGGACTAGAAGAAGCTCAGTCTTCGACATTTTAATCTTTAGGTGGTGAGAGGCCATCCGGGAAGAAATGCCAGATAAGCAGTCACTGACATGAGAAAGGACAGAGGAAGAGAAAGCAGGGTGGAAAGGTAGATCTGGTTGACACCAGCAGAGAGGTGATATTTGAAGCCAATAACTTTGTGAATATGACAAAGTTCACCCATAATTTATTTCCACTTTATAATAATAAAATGTTAAAATTCAGTTGTATGTCCTGGATATATTAATGGTTTTGAAGTTTAAAACAGTAACTTAAAATGTACAGTATACACCAATTTTCACATAACTACATGTGATAGACACAACTATAAAGAAGAATATCAACAGAAACGGTTATAAAAATCCTGTATAAAATCTTTAAAAAAAAATTCCTTACTTTCGAAATTCACAGTTTAGCACTGTTGATGAGGTTAGGGACACCCATTGAAAGGGGCTGGGAAAAATCAAGAAGAGCAGACACTCTCCCCTCCATATGAAAAAGACCCATTACACAACCAGGAGTTTGTAGACATCAGTATACATCTAAAACTTTGGGGCTTGGTAAGGAGTCTGAAAATCAGCAAAACTATACATTTTTACAAAAACATTCCCAAATGGGCTACATAATTGGATCATCTACAGTACAATGTCCCTTTTAAGTGAAACTGAGGTGCAAAAATCAAGTAGAAAGAGATCCACTCTGGAGCCTCAAGCATTGGAGTTCACAAGCAGGATATTGCTGGTAAACCAGTCAGGAGTAACAGTAGCCACACACATCAAACAGTAATTTTGCTCAGAAGCTGCAATGCCGGGAAGACTTTACAAACGTTTTTTAACCCATTCGTAGGAGTAAAAAAACATAGTAAAGGTGCTTCAATGTGCAAAAGCATAATGATCCGAGGCGTCAGATCTTTTTTACCGTTTGTATATAATTATGGGTTTATATAGTTATAAAACTCAAAACATTTCTTTCATGATTCAGACAGAACATACAATTTTAAACAACTTTCCAATTTACTTCTATTATAAAAATGTTCTTTGTCTTATCTTTTGTTGAAAAGCATGAAAACTCAGAAGTGTGCAAGTGTCTGCAATACTATATGGCAGTAGTTTTGGAACAATGTTATACTACAGCAAGAACACTAGATGGCAGCACTATTTCCTGTCATGTAGTGCCCAGACATGTGCATGCTACCTATCTAGATATCGCTTCAACAAAGCATAACTTGAGGACAAAGCAAATTTGATAATAGAAGTAAATTTGAAAAAAAAAAAAAAAAAAAAAGGTATACTCTATATGAATCATGATGGTAAAATGTTGGTTTCATGTCCTTTAACGTCAACTTCGATCTAGCTGAACACATCTAGTAAAGCCAATGACGAGACCTGAATCTAGCCCCAGCTAGCTCCGAGTAGTGTATTGCTGCTCCCGAGACTGACTAGTTATGATTTTCCACAAAAAGACACCAAGAGAACAAAGTTAATTTAAATTACACAAGTAAATTAAAATGTCTCTTAAAATTGAATGCTCAGTCTGAACAATTAAATGTCTAAAAACGTCAAAGTCTATTTATATAAAACTGTTTCTTAATCCAAAACACTGTCAAACAATGCAATGTCAACATTTAAGTAATGCACTTAAGTGTGCTTTGCAGAACAGTGAAAAATGCCCAAAACATTTATGGAACACTTGAAATCACCAAAGGCAATGTGCACACTGAGAGAGAGCGAGAAAAGAGCGAAAAAAAGAGCGAAGAAAGATAAAGACACATACATACACACTTTGTGATTGGCTGATAGCCGATGCATTAGTTAGAAAAATGATGTTACTAACTTTTACATTTGACAGAAAGGGGGGGGGGGGGGGGGGGAGAAAGTACTACTCATTTGAAATTCAAGCTAAATGCTTTTGCATTGTCTTTTTATTGTGCATTATTGATTATGCAATCCACTGTATTTAGTGGTCCTTTTAGAGAGAGAAAAAAATAAATAAAAAAAGTCTATTAATCTAACAAACCGTTTCTTAAACCAAACAATGCGTGAGAAATGACTACTAACCAAAGGCATACTCAAACAATGCTCAATATGGGAGTAATGCATGGAAGTGTGCTTTGCAGAACAGTGAAAAATACTTTGCCCCAAAAGCAATGGCGACGAGAGAGAGCGCGAGGGAAAAAAATAAAATAAAAAAATAAAAAAAAAAAAAAAAAAAAAAGACAGCACACAACCACCAGAGTTTGTTTTCAAAGAAAAATAAAATTATAATTTTGATCCATATAAAATGCACCTTGTTTTTAATAATGACTTATGTACCTTTAAGTTAATAAGATGTTGCCAAAAATAGCTAAATAGATGGCCAAAATAAATATTCCTGACATTTTCAGTATAGGTGGTTGTTGTAATGGGCAAACATATTCTAAAATGCCAAAATAAAAAGGCAAATTAGGTATTTGTAAACAATTTAATACACTGCAGCAAGCAAAATCCAGCAGATAACATTTTCTGGTATTATAATCACAAATTTATTGAATATTGACTTACATTTTAGCTTTGTTGTGTGCCCATTAACCCCTTTGAATGGGGATTGTGATTTTGATAGCGCAGTCTTGCTATCACCGGAAGGGAGATCATAACAGTGCGGTCCTGCTGGTCACAGCGAGACCCACTCTACTATGACCTGTAAAACCCTCAACGACCAGCAACGTACAGGGTACACCGTGGTCTTTAAGGGGTTAAAAAAGTCCTGGGGACAACAGTGAAATGGATTATTGAGAACACTTTAAAAGGAAGGAAAATGTTATAGTGCCATGTCCTTTTAAGGCTATCCTTTTTGGGATTAAATACTACAAAATGCCCAATTTAAATACAGTGAGAGCAATCTCCGACTCATTTTAATATAGTAAAAAGTTATCTACAGTATATTTATATACACACACACACATACAAATTGTGATACAGGTCCAGCGCTCTGAATCCAGAATTCCAATATCAAAACTTATTGTAAATGCAATCTTTTTAAAATTATTTTTTTTTAAATAAAATTAACACAAAAAACACAACTATTTTTCATCCACCTGTAACTCACAATCTTCTCTGCCTTTCCCTTTGGTTTATTTTTTGTATTCAAAGATGTAAATAATATTCAATATTTATTTAAAACAACAAAAAATTTTCTGATTACAGTACTGTACTATCTTTCGGAGGGTACTAAGTATTAAATTATATAAAACTGCTTTTAGGCTGCATGTATAAGATGTATCATGACATGTATGACACTACCTAAATGACATAATTTATTGTTGTTTACACTTGGTTCCATCCCCTCTACAAACTGTCCCATTTAAAGATGCAAATATTGCAAAATAAAAACGTTTTTGAAATCCAAACCTTTTCTGGTGCCAAGCAGGTTAGATAAAGGGTTTTCTTCCTGTACTACGATATTAAAATACCAATCTTGGCAATACTGTATATGTAAATAGTTATTAAAAAGAACTCAGGAATTGATAGCCATATTTTAATAATGACTTTGCTTAGATAAATTTTATTAAGACAAAGTACACTTGTGTTAAAATAACACTGATAATGATCAAATGTAATATTGCTAAGAGGTTATTTCACAATGTATCATAGCAGTTTTTAGTTTATGTATATCCTAGTGCCGATTTTTTGCTGTTTTAATAAGTTGGTAGGAAATTAACATAAAAAAAAAAAAAAAAAAAAATCGGCATACATAAACTATGTATAGTAAGATTCAATTACAGTTCAAGCAAAGCTTTCTTTTCAACTATTTTAGTCACTCCCTATTTTGGAATGACAATTTTAAAAAATACAAAATATCTATATACATACACACACCAAGAGACAGAATTGTGTTTCACTTTTTGTGATAAGATTTTTTTTTTCATTGAAAAATTTTCTACCGGTTATTTTGACATTAAATTCACTTCAAACAGTGCTCCGCTCTGGCTGCACCCGTGTTAAGGAAAACTTACACAGTGCAGTTAGAGCACAGCGTTGTTTAAAGAGAACAGCCTGATGAGGGGCAGCACTGCAACGTGAAAGAGCTAATAGTTCCTGCATGTGTCCTACTATTTCTGCAGATATGCTGCATTTTCTGCGATGACATCACAGCATGTTCTGCCTTCGTGTATATATGGATTGAAATGTTAATTCTGTTGTATAAGATTGATCTTCACTGCTCATTAAAGGACAGTGTACGCAAACCCGTTATGCCATCAAAGAAAGAGTAGCATTTAAACATGACATGTTTTATGCTTAAAAAACATATCAGCTGTTTCAATTAAAACATACCATTCAACATTCTGCACCAGCTTCTAGATGTGTGCATTCGGTTTTGAACAGATGCAAAAAAAAAAAATTTAATTTTGTTAGTGATCCGTTTCATGTGCCAGAAAACAATAAAAAAAAAGTAGTTCCTTTAACAAAACTAATGCACACAAAATAAAAAAATTGAGTAATTCGGCCATTTGTTAAAATGTAAAATTTTAAAGAAGAAAGTGGGAAAAAGATACAGAGAAGAGCAAATGGGGTGGTAAGAGAAAATGAAAAAAAGGGTTTTTTTGTACTGCTGGACCTACTGCTAGACAGTGTTAGTTTGTGTGTGCCATACAGATAACGTGCTCACTCCCGTGGAGAATGATAATGTAAATGCAAAACTAGCACTGATTGGCTAAAATGAAGATTGTAAAAAGCACTCAGATAAGGGGACACTCTGCAGAGGCTTAGATACATGTAATCATAGGAGGTAAAAGGTATATTAACCCTTTGGCTGCTAAGCCATTTCCCACCTGGGTGCTAATAATTTATTTTATTTTTTTATTTTTGAAAACATTTTTTTTTAACTTTTTTTTTTTAACAGACCCCCAAGACTTACACTGTTGGAAAGGTTAAGCGATTACCTTTCCAACAATGGGTATTGGGGGTCTGTAGCTGCTTAGATACCCGAGATACAGGCTTCTAAGCAGCATGCCCCCTCCTCCTATACTTAACATTGTTAAGTATAAATAAAGTTGCGCAGTGAAGTCATCACGTAATTGCGCGTGACGTGACCGTGCATCACGTGAAGCCCCGGCGACGCCCGTCACTCTACAGGCACGATCGCTGGGGTAGGAGTAGTAAAGAGCCCCCAGATCTCCCTCAAGGTGGGAGAGTGCTCATGACGGCTCTGAGCCGTCATTAGCACCAGAGTGAGAAACTCTGTGACTGCTCAGAGCCATCATTAGCACTCAAAGGGTTAATATAACTTATACAAAATTGGGGAATAAAGGGATTACATAAATTTTGAATAATAATTTTCAAGTAGACTGTCCCTAAGAGAGCTGAATGAAGGGGGTAAGTACTCAAAACTCCAAGACCTATTGTTTGAAAGGCATTCAACTGTTTCACATTGTGTAAAATGATACATTATTTCTCACGTGTCTTGATATGTTCATAAAATAATGGAGTAGTATGAGTATGCTTAAATACATTATATACAATATATATATATATACACACACACACACACACACATATATACACACACACTATTTGGGTACATCACATGCCGCCAAATCTCTGTGAGTAAAGTCGGCGTCTGACGTCATCAGGGTGCGTTGAGCTATGCGCCCTGTGAGATCGTGGAGCCAAAGTTGCCATGGCAACATATAATCAAAACACAGTTCTTGCAGCGACAGTGTAGTACCCAATGCAACTATGCCATTGTCTAATAAGTATGACGCCGCACATACATAATATTAAAAATCTCCATATTTATTACATAAGGGTACAAAGTACACCAAACATCTGCAATAATGGACAAAGTATCTGTATAGCGGCGCAATACGTAAGACAAATGACCAATTAAAAACCAACATATATATACACATGTGTATCTATACAACATTACATTCATACCGTAATATGTAAAAGACCTGTAATTACTTTGATGTCATAATGACAATACACAGTGTCTAATTACATATAAGGTAAATAATACCGGTTTACATTCATGCCTACTAGTTATATGGTAGAGACTTAGGAACAATAAGTGAGGGCCATTCAGTGTTTTGTTAAAAGTCCCTTGTACATTTGCAAGATGGATGTATTCACAGATATATTGTTACAGAAAAAAATTATGTTTAGTAGAAAGGGCTAAAGTCCAGAGAGGTATTGAGGCCATATGGAGAGATGGTATTCAGTCTGTAGATCCACTTGGTTTCGCATTGTAGCAAAAGGTTTCCTCTGTCACCCCCTCTTGGGAGGGGGGGCACATGGTCTATAAGCATCGTGCGTAAACTGGAGACCGCATGTTTATGTTGAATGCAATGCCTAGCTACTGGCTGTTCCGATTCGCCAGTGCGGAGGGCCTCTCGTATCGCACATCGGTGATTTGCCATGCGTTCGCGAAAGGTTGTTACAGTTATGCCGATATAGACACTGGAACATGGGCAAATGATCATGTACACTACATATATGCTGGTGCATGTAAGACGATGCCTGATGTCGAACCTTCGGTTGCTGTGAGGGTGCTGAAAAGAGTTGCCCCTAAGCATACCATTGCAGGTAACACATCCTGAACAGGGGAAACAGCCCATCTTCATAGGCTTAAGCCAGGTTTCCTTTTTATAATTTCTTATCGGGTCTGATTTAACAAGTATATCCTTTAGGTTATTTGCTCTTCGGTATGCTATTCTGGGGGCAGCAACCCTTCCAAATGGTAGTGTAGGATCACAGCCTACAACTGGCCAGTGTCTCCGGACCGCCTCAGTGAGGTGTCTTGAATCTGATGTATATGTGGTAACCATGTTGATCTGTTCAGAGTCTGGCTTTATTGTCCGTTGCCTCTTTTCCAACTTAGTAGGATCCATGAGGTCATCCCGTGCCTTCTTAACCATCTTTTTTGTATAGCCTCTTTCCACC